>NC_136897.1:2233738-2323738 GCF_949152265.1 Phoxinus phoxinus
TTAAATACACAACGACATAATTCACGATATTTCCAGTTGAGAGTCTCCCAGTGAAAGCATGGGTTTACTGGGACACTTCCGTGTCCGAAGACACTTGCACAGAGAATTCACTCTTTCATGTTTATGAACATAATTCTTGTGTCTTTACAGGGTTTAACGGGTCCAATCGGTCCTACGGGTCCTGGGGGACCCAACGGTGAAAAGGTACTAAGGTTTCCTGTTTGTTATTAGTTGATTTGTTTGTTGGATGTCTGATATTAACCACTGCATCTCACATTATCTCATCATTGAGCCTGATCCTTCCCTCATTCATTCCTCAGGGAGAATCCGGACCCATGGGACCGTCTGGAGCTGCGGGGACGCGCGGTGTTCCTGTGAGTCTCTATACCAGTGTTCAGGAACCTGTGCTCATAGCAGTGTCATTTATCTACTTCACATACATCTACATATTTTTGCTATTGTTCAGAAATTACATGAAACTTCATTCTGGTCTGACTTCTTCATACCTCGTGTCATGATATTACATGATATGACACGCAGTAGTGGGCAAGAGTGATGTCCGGAGGGGATATTTGTTCTTAATGACCGTAAAAGTTTGATTAAACCATCAAAATAGAAGGAAAATATTTTTGATTTTTAAAATAATTTAAATATGAGGAAATAAAAAAAATATTTATATTATTGCAAAAATATAAAATGCATAGAAAATTAGGAAAATGCATACATTGACAACAACATAATCAGTTATTAATATTTTGTTGGTTCTCTCTTGCTTTTGCATCATCATTTCTTTGTATGACAGCCTGGGCAAAAATTATGTCACACAATTTGGCATGTTTCATTGCATTATTATCACAAATAAAACAGTCGAATCCAAGCACAACTATGCAATATGATTACAAAACAATATTTAACCCTGTTAATAATATTTCAATAAAGGGTGAAGATGTCAGTTTTCTAGTATCCTCCCTGTATCCAGATCTTCTCATCGTGATCGTTTGGATCTTCAAACACATTTTTGGATAAAAATCGAATGTTTCCACTGTGATCAATGCAATGCAGCGGGACAGTAAAATAATGACATAATACAGTTAGAAAACAACATCATATCAACACACACATACAGATGGATAGATTTAATCCAGATTTAAATTTATATAACTTAGTAATCCATGTACAGAGGTTATATATAGATGCATTATACATATCGTGTCGTACATTCTAGGAAAAGAACATAACACAGTCTAAACACTTCTCTGGTTTAGCTGATGGTGTGGCATCACTATTGTACATGAGAATGAACAAGTACACACACTAAAACTGAGGCTTTATGTTTCTGACAGGGGGACAGAGGAGAGACCGGTCCTCATGGTCCTGCTGGTTTTGCTGGTCCACCTGTAAGTACAGCAATACACTCCTAATATCTGATGTTTTTTAGTTATTTCTCATACATTACCATCAGACTACTGGACTAGCGGTTTCTCAGTGCACTAATACACATTTCTTTGACCTAGAGGTTACCCAACTAATAGTGAAACTCATTTGTGCAGAAAATAAAATGAAGTTGGAAAGATGGTGCTTAAGTTGATCGTATATGTATTTGATAAAGTAAGCACTGAGATGACAGTATTCAGTGTAAGAGAAGGCAGACGAGTGTCCTCAGCACATTACCCAGAACATAGTTTATAAGATGTGTTTCTGCTTCTGTTTGGCTGTTGTCTCTACATCCAGTATGTTGTGAAGTATGTCATATTAGACGTTTAAAACTGTTACTGTACGGCAGTTTTGCAGCATGAATTTAGACGTGAGAGAACGATGGTTCAAGTGGTCAAGCTGGTCGATGACCTTCAGTGGTCAAGCTGATTCATGAGCTGGAGCGGTGAGAAGGTTTGACAATGAAACTCTCGGTAAATCAATGTTTTTTCAGCATTGTGGACTCTTATCGAGACATATTTAAAGAAGTGTAGTGGAGGAAGAAGAAATCAGTTTTTTTTTTTTTTATTCAAAATCAAGAACATGTTCTCCTGCTTGAATGTTGATTATTCTCCTCATATTCTCCATTGTTGCGGCTCCTCTCTTCCCAGTCTGTCAGTAACGCTGTTTACTTCCTGTCTCTATGAAGCCCCTCCTTCTGAAAAGCACACTGTGCTCTGATTGGTCGGCTGGAGCAGTGTGTTGTGATTGGTCGAGCACTTCGAGTGTGTTTGGGAAATGTCCCGCCCCTTACCATAACCGCCAGTTTAACACACTACTAACTAACTCAACCAGGCCCCGCCCCTTTATTTTGCGTATTAATTATTATAATGAGGAATATTGTGACGTGTTCGTTCCCGGAAGAAACTCATGGAGGCGTTTCAGGAGTTCAGACACTGACACTGATATAGAGAAGAACTGGAGCTTTTCATGATCACACAGCAACATCACACACTACACACAGATCAACATGGACACAAGCGTGATATGTGCTCTTTAGTATTGCCATTGACTGTCCGTGTGTTATGTGTGTGTGTGTGTTATGTGTGTGTTAGGGTGCAGATGGACAGCCTGGGCTTAAAGGAGATCAGGGTGAAGGTGGACAGAAGGGTGACGCTGGTGCGCCGGGCCCTCAGGGGCCTTCTGGATCTCCAGGTCCTCAGGTAACATAGGCCAGTTTCATTTACTTTACTGCAGTGCTGTTGTTCGATAGTATTTCTATTTCAATACTTCGAGCAGCCATTTTCAAAAAAACGTCTAAAGACACATCTTTTCCATCAGCACCTGACCAATTAATACTAGCACTTTCCTTTTCTATACTATTCTATTCTATTTGTTTTGTTTTTCTGATTTTAAATAAAACACGATATGTGTACTTTGATAACTGAGACTTGTTACACTGTTGCCTTCTTCTTGTCTATTGTTCTCATTTGTAAGTCGGGTTGGATAAAAGCGTCTGCTAAATGATTAAATGTAAATGTAAATGTCTTCATATTGTTTATTCCTGCTTTGGTTGTAGGGCCCAACTGGTGTGTCTGGACCGAAAGGGGCTCGTGGGGCTCAAGGACCTCCTGTAAGTGCAAACCAGAGGATATTCTTTGTGAATGTAGATCATGAATCTAACTTTTGAATGGTTTTTGCAGGGTGCCACCGGTTTCCCTGGAGCCGCAGGTAGAGTCGGACCTCCTGGACCCAATGTAAGTAAATCACCTGTTCACTACGACATAAAAATAGTGTAGTGTACAACATTTGAGCTCCGTCTACATTAATCCGGATACATTTGTTAACCGCATTTTGTTTAAAAGCGTTCTCCGTCCACACTAGCGTTTTCAGGCGTTTCAGTGCGGATGAGGAACTTTTGGAAAACGCTAAATTCCCCTTAACAGCGAATGTGTAAACCCTCACCACAGCTCACTGAGAAGATACAGACGGAAAAATACATGATAAAGTTATGTCAATTCTTCTGACAGGATCATGTTATTGGGCAGAATATCTCCTCATCACTGACGGTCAGGTCGCTCTCACTCACTATCATGTGTTTGGTGTAAACGCTAAAACTGCTCATGTTTCACCGCAGGATAGCAGATGTGTGTGTATTCTGTCCTCTGTGCAGGACTGGGATGTGAAAAGTGTGTGAAGGAACATATTTTAGGATCAGTGTGAAAGTGAACAGCCGATAACAGGCACAATACCGCTATAAACATCAATATCTATTGGTACAATATGCGTCACATGACTAAACTTACGCCATCATTTTCAAATAGCTCAGTTTTCACAGTCCACACTACAAAGCAAAAACGGCATTTTCAAATTGATCCACTTTGCGGAACTTTCAAAAAAGCTTTGTTTTTATTAATAAAAACGCTGTCTCAGTGTCGACGGAAGGCCAAACCTGAGAGAAAAAGATGCGTTTTCAAGCGTATGAGTGGACGAGGCCCTGATTAGTGTAATCGATGATCTGACAAGCATCAGCACACATTATTAATGCTCAAACTGAAGCCTCTCTGTCCATCATGTCCCCCAGTATGTTTATTAACAGTTTCATCATGAGAACGTTAAAGGTGCTGTACGTGACTTTTTTACTCTACTAAAGCATACAAATACCATAACATGTTTGCAGATATTTAGGAAACATGCTAAGTTCACATACTCGTTTCCCTGAAAAACACTTTTATTATTTATTATTTTACACGTTCCGTGTTGTCAGTCGGTTTTTATTTTGGTCTGTGAGACTCCGCCCACTGCCAGTTCAGCCAATAGTATTTCGACACCCGGGATGCCAGTTGGCGGGATACACAGCAAATAAACTGGGTCAGAGATTGCAGATTCCACACAACCTAATAAGCCTCGATATCCATCTAAAAATATAGATGAACGAGAGCATATTAAAACTCTCGTTCATCTATATTATAATTGACAATGAAAGTCTCCTCGGCTTTCATTGTCAATTGACCGTACGCAAAGACCCGCCCCCTTTAGTTACTGTTGCTATATACGACAAGCCACGCCGCTCTCACACACACCATGTTCTCACGCAGTGAAAAACACACACGGAGCAGAGAGACACTGACAGACACAGACCAGATTACTTTTGATATGAAACAAAGTCTCAACTTTTAAATTTGGTCATTTTTTAAAGAAATTTTAACAATAAATAGTGTTTTGTGTCTCTTTAATGTGTGTGACAGATCGCTGTCGCCTCAGTTAAAGCCGCTCGTGAACCGATCATCTCTTCCTTCTAGTTCATTTATAGCATCAAATAAACATGAATGAACATCAGAAGGAATGTTGTTTTGACCGCGGAAAGACGTCAGTACACTCCGCTTCTCAAGCTCAAATCCTCCAACGTTAATCTACTAACTCTCCTGACAAAAATGGCAGATTCGTCAGATGGCAGATCATGATTGGTCAGATCGCCTGTCAATCAAACTCCCTGCAAAGGGTCAATTGTGCTCATTCCTGTTGCGTGTCCTCAAACTGGCAACCCACGTGAGCGTCGAGTCTGAGGAGGAGGGGCGGGCGGGAAACAACAATCTCTGATACTTTTTTTTTTTTTTCCAATATGTTTATTGTTCTTTTCTCATTTTATAACCACAGAACAAGTACACATGCTTACACCCTTTCACATATACATCTTCAATTTACACTTCTTAAAAGAAAGAAAAATCTTTAAAAAAAAAATATATATATATAATAATAAATAATAATAATAAAAAGAGATAAATAAGTAAATAATAAAACATGAATTTGTTACAAACAGTGTTTACAGAGTCTTTTTCCCGTACGGTCTACATTCCCAGTTTACATGATATTTATGTATGGCTCCCACAGCTGATCAAAGTCTTTCCTCTTGCATTTAGCAATATAAGTTAGCCTTTCCAGTCCAATACAGTTTGATATCTCCTTTATCCACATTTTCATGGATGGAGCATCCATACTCTTCCAGCATAATGCAATAGCTCTTCTGGCTTGAAGCAGACCAAAGTCTACAAGTTTAATCTGTCTTGATGTTTGTATAAAGTCCATTGGATATATTCCAAGAATACAAAGTTTTACATTCAAAGGAATTATAATGTTAAACATGTTTGACATACATTTTATAATCTCCTTCCAGAAGTTTTGTATTTTTGGACATTCCCAGAGGCAATGATATAATGTACCTTTATTATCCAAGCATTTAGAACACACATCTGGAATATTACAGGACATTTTATGAAGTTTGACAGGTGTTATATAAGTTCTCATTAACCATTTATATTGAAGTAATTTAAACCTTGTATTTATTGTCTGTGTTTGTGCTTTAAGACATGCATATTTCCAGTCCGCCTCATCTATATCTTCATTTATATCCATTTTCCAGGCATTTAATTTGTCCAATGTTGATTCAGTACTGTGTTTGGCCATTAAATTATAGTACACAGATACGTGACCCTTGCCTTCTAGATTTACAAGAGTTATTTCTTCTAATTTTGATAAAGATGGCATACAGATTATCTGTTCTTCTTTTGATAACATGTAACTTTTCAACTGCAAATACTTAAAAAAATGCTTTTTGGGGATTGTATATTTCTGGCACAGCTGATCAAATGAAAGTAAAACACCATCTTCATATAGATCCAATCTCTGATACTTTTGATTGAACTGCAGTACCTCTTTCCACCACTAGCTGTCAATCTTACAGACTGCACCTTTAATGTCCGTCCTCAGGGTAACCCGGGTCCCTCTGGTCCGGCTGGTCCTCCTGGTAAAGACGGTCCGAAGGGTGTTCGTGGAGACGGTGGTCCTCCTGGAAGACCCGGAGACGCTGGGTTACGTGGATCGGCTGGTCCTGCTGGCGAGAAGGGAGATCCTGGAGAAGATGGGCCTCACGTATGTAGCTTTACTGGATCTCATTAAACGTGGCTGTTTGCCTCAACTTTGACCTCAGTAATAACTCACCCATGACTGAAACCTGACATTACACTTGTACTTACTGTGATTAAAGTCAAACCCAAATTCATTCAGACTCCTTCAACATTTCTCACATTATCAGTTTATTCGCTATAGTTTAGAAAATGGTAATAAAATATGAGCAGAACTCAGTTGATATTTGACAGGTTTTGTCCGTCCTTCTGTTAGACTCTCACACATGAATTATGTTGAATATCTGTCAGCTGGTAAATTTAACTACACAATTAGATAATACCAGTTTAGCTCAACCAGTGACCAAGCAATGCTTCATTGTGTTCAGTGTGTGTGTAAAAAGAGCATTAGCAGACAAAACACTTCCGCAGAACATGATCAGCTCAAAGTGGCCCAATCATTTTTGGTCCCAAATTTTTATATTTGTCACTGGTAGTCGCTGTATGAAGAATATTTGGGTATAATATGTCACATTTACTTTATTTTGCTCTCCTCACTCACTTACATAAATTAAATATAGTGTCCTGCACACACTATAATAAAAAAATATAAAAAATGATATCTGGTGTCTGAATAATTTTGGGTTTGACTGTATTTTCTCATTCCTGGGAAAAGTATTTCCTGCCCGACACAGATTTTCCCCTAAATATATTTATTGCCATTTGCTTGAACATTAAAACAATAAAATAAAACAAAATAATGAATGAATATAAAAAAATATAATAATAATAAACATTACATGAAATCTAGAACCAGACTAAAACATCAAATAATATACATGTTGATGCAGTTCACAGCCGTTGATTGATAGGTTGGATGTCTGACCGTGTGCTTGTGTCCCGGTCCAGGGTCCGGACGGGCCGTCGGGTCCTCAGGGTTTGGCTGGTCAGCGTGGGATTGTTGGGCTCCCAGGACAGCGTGGAGAGAGAGGCTTCCCTGGCCTTCCTGGACCCTCCGTGAGTCCCAGAGAAACACGGACATTTAATGTCCTAATGATGGAAATACATCAACATTTATGATGGAAAAGTGACAGTCCGTGTCAGTCATAAGCTTTTGATCAGATTTTCCTTTCAGGTGGACTTTATGTAATCATACTTTGCCAGATGTTGAGTTTCCAGTCAATAAGACAAACTGATAATAGGATCAGAATGCTTTCCGTGTTTGATGGTCAGCCAGTGAAGCCCAGGCCTGTGCATTATAAACCCACAGCTGCAAGATATGAGGCGCTCTCTCTGTCTTCACTATTTCACCAAAAATCACAACACAAGTCATTTCTTGAATACCATTTACTGTTAACTCTTTCCCCGCTGGCATTTTAAAAAAAAAGTTGCCAGCCAGCAGCAGAATATTTTATAATATTCTTTTGGCATTAAATTTTCGTGAAAATTATGTTATATGAATATCTGAACATAGAATATATCAAAAGAAAGAACTGAGCCTCTGCATTTAAAGGTAGGGTAGGTCAGAATTGTCTAAAAAACTTTTATTCAAATTTGTTTAAACTGTCTTTATATACCAATACATAATTAAAATGCAAGTACTCTGAAATAGAGAGTATAAAAAACTGAGTGACTATAGTGTATTTAATCTTCAATAAACACAGCTCATTAATTCCATTCACTCCCACCTAAAAACGGGTGCGCGACTGCACGCACGTGGGCGGAGCCAGTAATAGCGGCGGTAGTCATGGCGACGGAGAGTGACAGTCGCGCAAGCCAATCACTTGTTTCGTCCCGAATGGAATTAATGAGCTGTGTTTTTTGAAGATTAAATACACTAGAGTCACTCAATTTTTATACTCTCTTTTTTAAAGCACTTGCATTTTAATTATGTATTGAAAGACAGTTTAAGCCAATTTGAAAAAAAAGTTCTTTAGACAATTCTTACCTACCCAACCTTTAAGTAAACAAACTAACTAACAAAAACATTTTATTTTAGCTTCATGCATTCTTTTTTATCAACTCTTGAATGTGCGTAAGATTCATAAAAAAGCAACATTTTGAACAAAAGGCTTAGAACATCGCATTTTTGATCAAAAAACGATGATCAAAACACAGATCGAGGACATCGAAGTCGTTTCCTGGTTCTGGGTTCGACATTTTATACAGTGACGTTAAAGATCTTTGATTTATGCTGTTTAATGTTCGATGATTGCATTATTTCTGCTTCTTCTTCAGCTGTGTTTTGATCAGGAGATTCTGCACTCTTTCAGAAGATGTGTAATAGCGCCCCCTACCGTATAACAGTGAAAACACGGATTGCCAAAAATTGTAAATGGCAGGGAAGCATTGCGCCATAAATGATGGAAAATTCCGCAATGGCGGGGAAAGAATGAATAAATAAAAGGACAAATATTATATGAGCAAATGCAAAGCTGACGTGTGTAGAAGTAACTAAATCGCATTTATGAATGTCCATCACAGGGTGAGCCTGGGAAACAAGGAGCTCCTGGTGGATCTGGAGACCGTGGGCCGCCTGGACCTGTGGGATCACCGGGACTGACAGGAGCCGCTGGAGAACCCGGGAGAGAGGTACGGTACAACCCTGGGGATTTACTATGGTACAACCCTGCTGATTTACTACAGTACAACCCTGGGGATATACTATGGTACAACCCTGCTGATTTACTACAGTACAACCCTGGGGATTTACTACGGTACAACCCTGGGGATTTACTATGGTACAACTCTGCTGATTTACTACGATACAACCCTGGGGATTTACTACGATACAACTCTGCTGATTTAGTACGGTACAACCCTGGGGATTTACTACGGTACAACTCTGCTGATTTAGTACGGTACAACCCTGGGGATTTACTACAGTACAACCCTGGGGATTTACTACGGTACAACCCTGCTGATTTACTATGGTACAACCCTGGGGATTTAGTACGGTACAACCCTGTGCATTTACTACGGTACAACTCTGCTGATTTACTATGGTACAACCCTGCTGATTTACTACGATACAACCCTGGGGATTTACTACGGTACAACTCTGCTGATTTAGTACGGTACAACCCTGCTGATTTACTATGGTACAGCCCTGCTGATTTACTATGGTACAACCCTGCTGATTTACTATGGTACAGCCCTGCTGATTTACTATGGTACAACCCTGCTGGTTTACTACAGTACAACCCTGGGGATTTACTACAGTACAACTCTGCTGATTTAGTACGGGACAACCCTGGGGATTTACTATGGTACAACCCTGCTGACTTACTATGGTACAACCCTGCTGATTTACTACGGTACAACCCTGGGGATATACTACGGTACAACCCTGGGGTATTTACTACGGTACAACCCTGGGGATTTACTACAGTACAACTCTGCTGATTTAGTACGGGACAACCCTGGGGATTTACTATGGTACAACCCTGCTGACTTACTATGGTACAACCCTGCTGATTTACTACGGTACAACCCTGGGGATTTACTACGGTACAACCCTGGGGTATTTACTACGGTACAACCCTGGGGATTTACTACAGTACAACTCTGCTGATTTAGTACGGGACAACCCTGGGGATTTACTATGGTACAACCCTGCTGACTTACTATGGTACAACCCTGCTGATTTACTACGGTACAACCCTGGGGTATTTACTACGGTATAACCCTGGGGATTTACTACGGTACAACCCTTAAAATCAACCAGTAAAATAAAAAACCCTGCTGATTTACTACGGTACAACCCTTGAAACCAGTAAAAAAAAAAACCCTGCTGATTTACTCCGACACCACCAGTAAAATCAACCAGTAAAATCAACCAGGGAAAATATGCAAACTTTTTGGGATCTCGCACTGTTTAGGCCGCACCTGAATTATATTTTTCAGATGAAGAGGCTGATAGAATTTTATCTACACAATATTTCAACGACTTTGATTTAGTGAAGATGGTAGCAGATTTGAATGTAAAAACTGCTAAGAATTATTCTTCAGTCTCTGATCTTATTGATCAGTTTCTGAAATTAGAAACCAACAGAAAGTTACATAATAATTTGGAACATGACCAACAATACCAGTTATTTTACACCAGATCAAGTGGCCCAGTTCTGAATTTTATTTGCATCATCTACAGTTGCTGCCACAGCGGAAAAAAATATTTATTTATCACTTTATACAGTACAAATAACTTAAAAGCAGCTGTTTCAACACACATCTGGATCCCACTGTCAAAATCCTTACAATAAATCCTTAATACATTGAAGTCCTTTAAAACCCCAATCCATTTTTTGATCTTATCGTGAATAATTTGTCTATGCATGTATAATTTCGCTCCGTTTTTGGACCTTGCCATCTTTAATCAAACCTGTATGTGAGGCCATGCTGCACTTCAGCCAATCACATTCAGATCGGCCTCCGTTCTGTGCTCACAATGCTCACTTTTCACATCCAACAACCGACTGGAGAAAATCTGCTGTACTTTTTTTTTGTTCAAAAATTTGAAAAATAATGCAGGAATTGCTAAGCCAGGCGCTCAGCAACCAAAAGCTGAGTGATCACCAACAGCGCTGTCCACGTATCCCTTCTCCACACGGATGACCCATACAGACAACATTCAAGATTTGCTCATGTGCAGAAAATGCATTGTAATCTCTCCCCTGACATGATATATTTAGTATGTTGACGCATTTAAATATGTCTGACAAAACAAGCCAACCTTTGCTCTTGTGCTGTGCCAGTGGGGATTGAAAATGTGACAGAAAAACCTCTCTCACATCGGTCATAGAGTGGCAATAGGACTCACAGCTAGTGGACCTGCGCAAAAGCTACGGTTTAATGCGCTCCCAATTCTTCACATGGAAGAAATACCTTTAAGAGCCGGTTTGTACGTGATTGACAGGCCTGTGCTGCAGTTCTTTGGATGTTTTGCCCTCCAGGTCTCCCGGCTGGTCACATGACTGAAAAATATGAATGCTTTTGAGGAGGTTAATCATTTTCCCAACATGCCGAAGATCATGTGGCGTCTTTTGCCAGTCAAGGCTTGTCTATGTATTGTAGATCCACATGGATCTCGGAGCGTCCTCTATAACCATCACTGAATTTTCCCAGTTTATATTGTACTCTCTCACAGATTTGTTCAGTTTATTGAAGATTATTTTTCTTTACTTTAAATTAAGGTAAATGCATTGATTGTATTGATAGCATAAACGATACTGTACAAGAGCTCACGATGAGTTTAATATTATATTGTTTTTCAGGGCAACCCTGGGTCTGATGGTCCTCCTGGCCGAGATGGTTCTGCAGGGATAAAGGTGTGAGGTGTAACGTTCATGCATCACAGAGTGTTTTATGCTGTGAGTTACGCATCTGACCGGCTGTGGGTGGTGTTGTGTTCAGGGTGACCGAGGGGACACGGGTCCAGCTGGTGCTTCTGGTGCTCCGGGCGGTTCTGGTGCTCCTGGTCCAGTCGGACCCACTGGGAAACAGGGAGACCGAGGAGAGGCTGTAAGTACAGATTCCTAGAGCTCTTTTATTTGTGTTGAGGAAATGACATTAGCTTATTAGTCTGGAACATTGTGTCGAGAAAAGTTGTTTTATTGAAGAGTACAATTCAAAGTATTGGCTGATATCGTCTGATTAGGGCTGTCCGTTAAACGCGTTATTAACGGCGTTAACGCGAACCCGTTTTAATGGCGTACATTTTTTTATCGCGAGATTAATGCCTAGCAAACTTTGTCGTTTTTTTCACATGCTTTTCCACAAGTCTTTGGTGCACTGCAGTTTTTAAGCAGAAAATACTCAGCAATGCTGTCGACTTATGAATTTACACATGCTTTGTCTTAAAGCAGATTAATAACTCCACATAGACACATAAACAACATTAAAAGCTGGATTTCCACCACAGGGGGACTTCAAAGCTGCCGTTAATACATATTAAAAGGGTGTAAAGCTTAGGGCTTGCACTGTCCAGTGTAGTGCTGGAAAATAATAAGGAAAAAGAAAAGGATTTATGAGTTAAAAAGATGATGTTAAGCCAAAAGATGAAGATGCGTGACACACTAATGACATGTAACTGCAGGGACCTAAAGGACCTTCTGGACCTTCGGGGCCCGCTGGAGCTCGGGGAATGCCTGTAAGTACTTTTCTTGTCACACGTTAATAACACTTTTATTTACTTTGCGCCAGTTATAAAAATCAAGTGCTGAAACTCACCTTTCAGAAGGCAATGTGTCTATGTATGCATAAGATTCAATGTAGACTTAATGCCGATGTCCATTAATCTCAGGGGCCTCAAGGGCCGCGTGGAGATAAGGGAGAAGGTGGAGATTCAGGTGACAGAGGACAGAAAGGACACAGAGGTTTCACCGGTCTTCAAGGTCTGCCTGGACCTCCTGTAAGTTGCTATTTATTTGTGACATTTGAACTTTTAAAGCATTCTGCATACAAATACTGTGATAAGATGTGATACGATTATTCAAAGACATCTGTACAATCCACACACAGGGTCAACCTGGTGACCAAGGTGCTTCTGGACCTTCTGGACCCGGTGGAGCAAGAGTATGTGCCTACGAACCCTTACAGGACAAAAATATATGGGAATATCCTGCAAAATATATACTTTAGTATCCAGGAACCCTTACAGAACAAAAATATATGGGAATATCCTGGAAAATATATACTTTAGTATCCAGGAACCCTCACAGAACAAAAATATATGGGAATACACTGCAAAAAAATATATTTAGTACATGCAGGTGTGCTAGTGCTTATGTTAACTAGCTTGAACATTATGTAAATAATTAAAATATATATTACATTTATATATTTCTCTATATATGTTGCATGAGTAAATATATCTGCAATATATTATTACACATGCAGAACCATATCTGATCACATATACATCTACACTGTAAAAAAAAAAGTTGGTTTAACTTAAAAAAGCAAGTTACCGTGTTAAAATTAAAATTTTGAGTTTGTTGTAATTACATTTTTTAGTTAATACAATAAAGAAGAATGGTTTAATAAACAGAAACTCAAAATAGTATGTTATCTTCACACATTAGTGATCGAAGTTGATTTGACAAAAGATAAAAAGTTGTAATAACAAATCATGAAAATATTTTTTTACAGTGTATATATTATGAGGTGAATTACTGAATATAAAATGACATACATTATGATATATTAGTAAATATATTGTCTCGTATTTTTCAATATATGTGCCAATTCCTTATGTATTATTCAATATATTGTAATATATTAACACAATATATTATTCTGTATATTTGAAAATATACTGTTAACCCATTTAGTATATTGATCATTCATATATAGGGAAATATATCTTCTTTTAATAAGAGAATATAACATGTACCCAGAGTTTAGCTCAAACACACCTGACCCAACGGGTCCAGGTCTTGGAAACTACAGGCAAGTGTGTTGGAGGAGGTTGTAACTAAACTCTGGAGATCAGCAGGATCAGGATCAGAAACATTTGGACTATGCAAACTGGTGACGCTGTGCTGAGACTCAGACTTTCCTTCTCTTTCCAGGGACCGCCAGGCCCTGTTGGTCCAGCTGGAAAAGATGGATCAAATGGTTTGCCTGGACCTATCGGCCCCCCCGGACCTCGTGGGCGTTCTGGAGAGACTGGGCCGTCCGTGAGTACCAAAGCCAACACTAGATTTACACATTGGTTCCCAACCTTACTGGAGTATCCAGGAAGTACATCCAACACTTCACATTGTGTTAATCTCCCTAGTTAAAAACACTCCCCAGCCAGTTAGTGAAGACTAGTTAAAGGGGTGCTCCTAAAATGTGTGCTGTTGGGAATATTCCAGGACCATGGTTGGGAAATGCTGGTCTTAAAATGCCCTTATTATGCTATTTTACAGGTTCCTAATGTTGTTTTGGAGTCTCCTACAATAGGTTTACATGCATCCAAGGTCTAAAAAAACACTTTAATTATCTTAACTTAACACTAAGGAGGCTTTTACACTGGGGTCGTTTGCTGCGGTCCGAGCCCGAGCGCGGTTGTTCCCGGCGACCCCGCAGCATTGGTCTGGTTTCACACTCAACTTAATTCTATCGGACCCTGGTGCGTTTGTGTGCATCTTACGTCATCGCAAACATGCACGGCGCATGATAGAAAACAGAACGCGGGTTCAATGTATTGTGTTTTTTATTAATTCGGTGCTATTATGCGCAGCTGAGTGAACAACACAGGTTTACTGTGTGTGTGTGTGTGTGTGTGTGTGTGTGTGTGTGTGTGTGTGTGTGTGTGTGTGTGTGTGTGTGTGTGTGTGTGTGTGTGTGTGTGTGTGTGACGCATAAGGTGGCCTTAATTCTGCTGCTTGCAAACGGACTCTTTTGAGGAGACAGTGGATTTCCAAATGTGTTGCCCTGATTCGACGCACTATGCATGAATACACTGCCGGCTCACTCTCGCTCGTATCGAAGTTAAATCATCAACACTATCATCCCTTACATGTGTTTTATTTGACTAAATCATAATCCGCTAAAACGCATGCACAGGTCAGTTTACTCCCTGAACAAATGCGCACCCGAGTCCGTGTTGCTTTCACATTCACGCGAACCGCGGCACGGTTCGGGAGCAACCGGACTCAGACCTCCTCCTCAGGTCGTCTCAGGTTCGGTACCCCAGTGCGCACCCGGCTCCGCATGACGGCGTTCACATTAGCGATGTTTCAATCATGCAAACCGTGCCCCGTTCCAAACTAAACTGCCAGTGTGAAAGCCCCCTAAAACACTCATGATCTCCACTGCAGCGTCAGCTCTATTCTCAGTGTCTGAAACGCTTCATCAAGGATTCAGTCTCTAAACCCCGCCTCTCTGAGAGCTGCTCTGCTCTGATTGGTCAGATGGCCCAGTCTGCTGTGCTAATTATATTAAAAAAAATGATTTATCATATTTGAATCTCAGCTCTTGATACTCAGTGATACGAACAGTAACGATGGCGTCGGTTTTACCGTATCAATCTCATCAAAGTGGATTTGCTTTGTCAGCAGAAAACAGCGTCTTCTCCACATGAACAACACAAACTCTTCCAGTCTCAGATACACTACAGTGTTTGAGGGTCAAAGTAGACGTTGTTCACGGCAGCCAATGAAGAACATAGACTGGCATTATGCAAATCTGTTACAAACCTGCGCAGATTCAGCAGGACGTGAGACTGGAGTTACTGACGACTCGATCCAGTTCAGAATCACTTCTGTCTTTCAGGAGACAACAACTCTGTGAAACTTTGCAGATCTTTCACATTCACACACATCTCTATTACACACCACATGAAAGGTGATATCAGAAAAAGCATAATAGGGGCACTTTAAAAATTCTGATAAAAAGTCAGCTTATAATTAAGATCACATAACAGTAAACCAGTGTCAGTAAAATACAATGCTTCTCCAAAGGGCCCGCCTGGAAACCCTGGACCCCCCGGTCTTCCTGGCCCCCCGGGACCTGGCATCGACATGTCTGCGTTTGCTGGTCTGTCTCACCATGAAAAGGGTCCTGATCCCTTGAGGTACATGAGGGCAGACCAGGCCGCCGAAGGCAACCATCAGCACGATGCCGAGGTGGACGCCACTCTGAAATCCCTGAACAACCAGGTCGAGGACATCCGTAGCCCGGACGGGACTAAAAAGAGCCCGGCCCGGACCTGCAGAGACCTGAAACTCTGCCACCCAGACTGGAAGAGCGGTGAGTTTGCCAGACAGCCGCATTTACACTATATGATGTTTTATTAACAAGGTTCGGGAGGAACACGAATGATCAAACAATCAAGTCATTCCAACCAGCAGTCAGCAATCACCCAGCAAACACATCCACGGTGTGGCGACGTCTCTGGCACGTTGCATTTCTGCTATGGCAACCTCGCTGTCTACGTGCTCGCAACATTGTAACAACGTAGAATTGTAAGACGCGACAGGGCTGTAGCAACGTTGTTACACGACATTCAGCAACTGAGAGACGACGTCCTGACAAACATTTTTAAGCTGGATAGGCCTATAGATATCCCCCATTTAGCATTTTATGTTTTGAGGTTAATCTTGAATTAGTCAGATGTTAGATAATTATATACTTTTTAAATATTGTTGATCCTTATTATTATTTAATGGGACTATCAGTAAATTAGACCAATTATAATCAACACCTGCAAGTGTAAAGTAAAAATTACAGAAGGTTAACGTTACGTTAATTCAACTTTATTAAAACTGCACATGGTAATCAAATTGCACTTCCAAAAGTAATACATTTGCAAAAAAACAAAAAAAACAAATATAATTAAACGAATATACTAATTTATTTTAAGTATAACCAATAAAACATAAAAAGCAAAGATCAGAACATTTAATGAACAAAACTGGGTTCTGTACATGGCTGAAAATATAGTCGAAAGCCGGGCGATAAAGGTCGGTAACCGGAATCAAATCCAGAGGAGCAAAGAAACGAATGAGACTAAATAGCGGACAAATCAAATGAAAAACTAAACAGTGCGAGCGAGGCTACATTAGTCACATTAGAAATTAAAGTTGTAGGTTGTGTTTTAATAATTGCGTATCTTGTTTAGCTGAGGTAGGCTAAATGAAACACAATACTCACAACGTATCCTTGCTCGATGAAGAATGAGAACACAATGAGCCCAACGAGCGGTTGGAATTTAAAAGGCTGATTTTCGCGCTTCAGGACGAGTGACGAGTACATCGTCCAGTGGTTGTCCAGACACCCTCGGCACAACCTTAAGCAATGGCCCTGAATGGTGGTTTAATGTCAACATTGTGACAACGCTGTAACAACCTTCACCACACAACGTAGTTAAAGCAACCTTTTGGCCATGTTGTTAAAACGTTGTTAGAAGGTTGGGTACGTTGTGCCAACGTTGGGCAGTAATCAATCAATCCACTCAATCAATATGAGTAAGGCCTGTAAATATACGCAGTCGACTCGCCCATATTCCTCGACAGTTTTCAGCATCCCTCCACCACCCCGTCTCCTCACACTTGCCTGGTTATCTTCCTAACCAGAGATACGGGGGGAGTACTCTGTGTTCGGGCCCAATATCCGAGCTCGGAGCACCTCCCCCCGGACAGCACGCCACATACGCATAACCGTTTACTCTCTGATCATTCGTAAGTGTGAACTCGTGAAATGGTGACCCAATTCTGATGTTTTCCTCCCATGTGGCACAGATCGGATATGACCCACGATCGTGTAAGCAGGAAAAAAACGTGGTTTCTGATATTCTCAGATGTGGAAATAAATCTGATATGAATCGGATACGTGCATTTGCGCCGGCCGTGTAAGCGTACAGATTGGATATTCCCCTGTCAATGCGAATCGTACATCATTGAAAAAAGTGACTTTTTTTAAACAAATTCAACATCTCCAGTTGACTAGCAGAGTATTAATTTCACTCGTTTGTGTTAAAGTGGTGGTATAATGCCCTTTTCACAAGATGTAAAATAAATCTCTGATGTCTCCAGAGTGTGTGTGTGAAGTTTTAGCTCAAAATACCCCACAGATATTTTTATATATCATGTTAAAATTGTCACTTTATGAGGGTGAGCAAAAACGCCTCGTTTTGTGCCTGTCCCTTTAAATGCAAATGAGCTGCTGCTCCCGGCACAGAGGGCGGAGCTTCAAGAGCTCTTGTCCTTTTACCTCACACACACACACACACATGCACTGAAAATTTCAAAAACTTTTAGCCTTTTATGTTCAAGTCAGAAAGATGGAGAGACTCAAGAAGAAGTGACAACATGTAGAAGAACAGGACGTCTCTGAATGGTTAGTTGATGAATTTATGAAGTTTATGTGTAGTTATCTTCTAGTTATTGATTAGCATATTCTGTCATGATAATCTATAAATCGTGTTCCGGGGGCGGGGCTTATGTAAATGTTAGGGTTTGTGATGTCACTAACCCGGGAGGAATGTCGTGTAGTTCCTAAAAGCCGTTTGTTGTAGTCCTTAAAGGGGGGGTAAAATACTTAGTTTCAGTCAATCTCATGTTAATCTTGAGTACCTATAGAGTAATAGTGTGTCCTTCATATCTCCAAAAAGTCTTTAGTTTCATCATATTTATAAAATAAAAATACAGCTTTCCGATTCTATCCGGAAAAAGCCGAGGTCCTTGATTCTGGGCGTGGGCGGAGCTATAGAGTCAAGCGGGAGCGCGTGATACCGTTGTACTTACATGAATGGGGTGTTTTATCACTGGGACCGCGCCAGGTTTTAATTGCAACCGGTTTGCAAATCCAGCGACGACCTTGTTAATAAAACATTCGTCACTGAAATGACCAGAACACAAAACCGCACTTGCCGAACTCCTTTGCTGTCCCGGAAATACAAACTGCATCCACTGTTCCAGTAACACTGGGTTCTTTGGGAAGCTGAACAAGGTAAACTTCCCTCCCTCACATCCCAAAACACACTTTTTTGGAGACATTCTTGACATCAACCATTCCTATTTAGCGCTGCTGATGATGATTTCCGGTAGTAGCGCGTCGATGAGCGCGGCCTTTCTCTCCTCTGGTCGACGTGTGCGTGAACGCGCTTTTCCGAGAGCAATGCTCATATTAGGAGTTCCACTCTGGTCTACGTCATTAGATCTACGATAGAAAAAAACCAGCCGAAACGTGTTGCAACCCGGAAGTATGATTTTTAGCACAGAAATTCTCTGTTATTCGTTCAAAATAACTTTTCAAACTTTGGCCATTATTAGCATGAGAATCCATCTCTTTAACACTGTAAACAACTCTGAATACATGAAACACCATTGTACCCCCCCTTTAAAAAGCGATTTCTTTAAAAGCAAATATCTTCCTTTGCTCTGAACTTTGAGCGTTGTAACTTTGCAGATGTTGTTTATGATCAAACAGCAACATTACACACTAATTACAGTTAGAAAAGTTAACCACCCCTTTAATCAGAGGCGATCTGGCTCTGAAATGTGTTGCGTATGAAATCGTGTGAGTGCTTCAGTCCCGTTGTGGAGACTCTATTCATTCCAGTGAAATCACAAAATAAAATGCACACAAACATGTGCTCTTGATATACAATCTCTGATGAACACATTTGGTTTTAATGAGGAAAAATAACCTATACAAGGGCAGATTTGAACCCATAACCTCTCACATGCTTAACAAAAGTTCTCCCACGAGACCATTAGTACACACTAACTTTTATAGCGGATCTGTGAACATAATCACTGTCTAGAAGAATTTGTACTATATAATAATGATGATTTAGATACAAGGAGGAAACTATTGCATTAAAAATGATGTCAGTAAATGAAACTCATGTACTGTTGCATTTGATTTATTGACATCATAATGTTATTTTTGTCCGTTTCGCCAAGTGTAGTGTAAATGATAGATATCATTATTTTAAAAGATATCAGATATGGGTCACTTTTAAAAGAAGATGTAAGCTGGTCGTCAACAAAAATCGGATATAGTAAAAAAAATGGGAATTGGGGATCAAGACCTGCATTTAAATGCGGCCTAACAGTGGCGTTCATGTGGGATCCCTAGTAAAGTATGAATAAAATGTGTGATATTAAGAAAGTTTCTCTCTCTTTAGGTGAGTACTGGATTGATCCTAACCAGGGCTGCACCGTTGATGCTATCAAGGTGTTCTGCAACATGGAGACCGGGGAGACTTGCGTCTATCCAAAACCCACCAACATCCCACGCAAGAACTGGTGGACTTCCAAGGGTTCAGAACGCAAACACGTTTGGTTTGGAGAAGCCATGAATGGTGGATTCCATGTGAGTTTCTTGAGGACCATTTTCAGAACAATTCTTTAGGATTTAGATAATCTCTGACTAATGAACTCTCTTTTCTTTCTCACTGCCACAGTTTGGCTATGGAGACGACAATCTGGCAGCGAATACGGCGAGTATTCAGATGACGTTCCTGAGACTGCTGTCCACCGAGGCCTCGCAGAACCTCACATACCACTGCAAGAACAGCATTGCCTATATGGACGAGGCCACTGGAAACCTGAAGAAAGCTCTTCTGCTCCAGGGATCCAATGATGTGGAAATCCGAGCCGAGGGCAACAGTCGCTTCACATACAGTGTTCTTGAGGATGGTTGCAAGGTGAGGAATCGCTCTTTTGAATAGGCTTGGGAATCAAGAATTTAAAGACAATACTGGAATTGAATGTAACTTGTAAAAGTTGATATGCAGAATGATACAAAGAAAGGGAGTCAATGCACCTTAGGCCCGGTTTACACCTGGTGTTAAGTTGCGTTTTGGTCGATTGGATCACAAGTAAATAAGTAGGTAGTCTTTTGTGGCTGTTTGACCACATGAGCGTTTACACTATGAACGAAATCCGGTCGAATGCGTTTGTGACTACTTCTGGAAGTGGTCAAAAGTGGACAAGCTCAAAACTTTTTAGACCCCGCTTACCTATCTAGCGTCGTCCACTTGTGATCGGATTAACCAAAACACATTTTAATATTAAAGCAGGGCTCTGCAGTTTCGGGAATTTCTTCGCTGTATTCTCGCTGTTTGCTCGCAGGTTTCTCTATAGAGCGCCCCCTACAGCTTCGGAAGACATATTTGACAACACTGTCGAAAAACTCGTTGGCGACTCTCAGATACCAGAGCTAGTAGATGAACGACATCACAGCAGACGGGACGTTCTTTACAACGTCTTCTTCATTCGGGTTCGAACAGCGTGAGGGAGCAATAATGACAGGATTTTAGCAGATTTCTTTGCCGTAAAGCAATTCGTTACATCGCGAGTCCTGATGTCACGCGATACTTCCTGACGCGGCGGCCCAAAGTTGCAAGTGTGGTTTCTCCGCTCACAGGCGATAGGGGGGTGCGGGACGACCACCATTCAACCCGAAAAAATAATATAACCATTCCAATGACTCTGAAGCTGTTCAGTTAAGGTAAAAAACCTGCATAGTTCACCTTTAAGAGCCGGGTTTACGTGATTGACAGGCCTGTGCTGCAGTTCTTTGGATGTTTTGCCCTCCAGGTCTCCCGGCTGGTCACATGACTAAAAAATATGAATGCTTTTGAGGAGGTTAATCATTTTCCCAACATGCCGAAGATCATGTGGCGTCTTTTGCCAGTCAAGGCTTGTCTATGTATTGTAGATCCACATGGATCTCGGAGCGTCCTCTATAACTGTCACTGAATTTTCCCAGTTTATATTGTACTCTCTCACAGATTTGTTCAGTTTATTGAAGATTATTTTTCTTTACTGAAAGAAAACAACAAATTGAGATTAGGCAAATGCATTGATTGTATTGATAGCATAAATGATACACACTGTACAAGAGTTGCTGTCCTCACTGGTTGTGCTATCATTGCAGTGTGATTCACAAACTCAGGAAATATTGGTTTACTTGACGCTCAAGGCCCTGACACACCACGGTTGGGCCGTCGTTGAGTGTCAGTCGTCCCAGTTTTTGCACTGTCGGCACTAGTCAGATGCCGGCGGGGGATATTTTGGCCGATTAAGGATGTTGAATCAGCATCTGTTGGCGTTGTCGGTGAGGGAAATCTGATTGGCTGTTCAGAGAACAAGTCAATGCACGATTATAAAAGCGAAAGTGATGAAAGCGAACAAAGAGGTCAAGACGGTACAGAAAGCTGGTGTAGTTTTAAGTCATCTTACCTGAGCTTATCTTTCAATGCTCGGATATTTCCGTAACAACATGAGCCGCCTGGAATGAGGAAAGCGATCAGCGTGATTGATATTCAATTCGGTTTATACATTCGCAGGTCTAGTTTAGGTTTCCCTGTTTGAGTGCAGAATATGGACTACTGACACCTGAGGATATAGACAGCTATTTCACTACACAGAGGCGTAGAGACATGTTAGTTGACAGTTGCCTTTAATCCCTTTGGTGTGTTCAAGCGCAGCTTTTTAACTGAGATGATGTGAGGAGACAACAGTCAGCTTTTATCTCCACTAGTTCTTTGACGTAGGCTTAGTGTGTCACGGCCTTTAAATGACTTGAATCAATGTAATTACTGACCATTATTAAGTGACATTGGCCCTGTTTACAGCTGGTATTAAGATGAGTTTTGATCGATCGGTTCAGAAGTAGACGAGGGAGACACATTCCCGTCTTTTTTGTCCACTTTCGAACACTTCGATTTCTTCGAGGGGAGGGCCTATGGGCGGGTAAAAGTTTTTTTTTCAGATCTTTCGATCTAATTGGCAAAATAAGCTTGTGCAATTTACATATTAACGCGACTGGAGACGCCGGAAAAACGTAGGGAGAGCATCAGCTTTAGTTTTTACTCTGACAGCCGCAAGATCACGCCGAACGCTGTGAGTGTGTGTTAGAAATCAGGAAAGTTGAGAGAACATTGAGCTTGGGATGTTTTTTGTCTTCAAACCAAACTTCAGCCGACAAAGTTTAAATCCCGTCTGGCTTGTGCGCTTCCCATAATGTCCACACATTCGGTCAGTAGGCGGACAGTAGCGTCTATTGTGGCTGTTTGAACACATTCGACCCCATGAGTGTTCACACTACAAATGCGTTTTCGACGACCTTTGGAAGTGGTCAAAAGTGGACAAGCTCGAAACTTTTCAGACCCCATTTACACCTGTATTTAGCGTCGTCCACTTGTGATCCAATCGTCCAAAACGCATCTTAATACCAGGTGTGAACAGGGTCATTGTACCAGGGTTCCCACGCCACGGGTCCTTTAAATCCTTGAAAGTCTGTGAATCTGAAAAGGCCCTGGAAAGTTTTTGAAAATAAACATACATAGATGCATAGTCCTAGCCTGGCAAGCCAGACCTACATCAAGATGTTAGGTCTTGCAACTCACCATTGGGATGGCTCAATCCGAGGGGCGGGATAAGCGATTGTCTTTCAAATTCCCTCTGCACGCAATAGGATAGCGCTGAAGCCAACCAGAGCAACGAAGAAGGTGACGTAGTCAGAGCGGCAAAGATCCGGTCCGGCTAAACTCCGAACACTTCTTCCTTTTTTAAGAATCCTCCAGAGTCGCGGCCAAAGCCGATTCAAAAGACCGCTGTTCGCCAGCAGCAGCCATTCTTAGTGGCAGGGAACCGTCGCAACTCTGTCGTCATTATGTTAAGCCCGCCCCGCCTACTCTATACACGATGTGATTGGCCTGACCCAATTTAGGTTTTTCCAGCTCGAAAATCAACAGAGAGTTGCTAGACTACCCTGGCTGCAAAATACATTTTGCTGCCGCTAGGGTGCGTCTAGATTTCTAGGCTAGCATAGTCCTTGAATGTGCTTGAATTTATTTTGTGTATTCCAACACTTCATGGCCTATCATGCACACTAGCTTGCTTGATTTACGTTTGTTACGCACATTTATGCGTTACGCTAAGTGTTTCCTGCGTGATGTACTTTGTGTTGTACGTTGCCGTGACGTTCACACGCGCACAAAACTACTACGATGGAACCTCAACGTTGGACACATTACAGGTGAAACTCAAAAAATTTGAATATGGTGCAAAGGTTCATTTAACTTATAATTTTGATGATTATGGCTTACAGATTATGAAAACCCCAAATTCAAAATTAGAATATTATGAAAATATTTTCATAGCTTTAATCCATAATCATCAAAATTATAACAAATAAAGGCTTGAAATATCTCACTTTGCATGTAATGAGTCTATATAATATATTAGTTTCACCAGTTGAATTACTGAAATAAATGAACTTTTGCATGATATTCAAATTTGTTGAGTTTCACCTGTACAGTAAGTCCTTGAACTTGAAGGTATTGGACCTGGAAAGTCCTTGAATTTAAAGTTGGCCGAGGTGTGGGAACACTGTTGTACAAGAAGAGATACACATTCTCAAACAGAGATCTGATGTATTAAATGGCAACTGAAATGTGAGAAGGTTTATGTTGCGTTTTCTTAGAGGCCATTCACACAGTCCCTTTACAATTGAGGTATTTTGTCCCCTACAGAAACACACAGGACAGTGGAGCAAGACGGTCATCGAGTACAAATCACAGAAGACTTCACGCCTGCCCATTGTGGACATCGCACCTATGGACATTGGAGGAGCAAATCAGGAGTTTGGAGTGGACGTGGGCGCCGTGTGTTTCTTGTAGAGATGAAACCTGGATACAGGACGAATGAGAGAGACCACACACACTCGAGAGCGAGGAACAAAGACAGAGAGGAACTAAAGAACGAGACATTTTTTTTAAGTGGGACATCTTTTTATGACTAGAAGAAAAAGTGCTTCCGAAAGATTGGTGTTTTTAGGATATGCACTGATAGGCACTAGCAGTTCATCTGTGACTGACCGGCAATCTCCCATCTCAACCCTCTGGGAAACCTCACAACCCACCCGAACGGTACATAAGGGAGTATGCCAGCGAAAAAGACAGAAGTAGAAGTGTGTCTTGGTTTTATTTATTTATTGTTAAGGTGCTACACCCCCCCTCCCGTGCATTTGTACATCAGTGTAGTATTTTAGCATTTTCATCTACGATTATTCTATGATTTTGATTTTCCAACACCCTGAACTTGGACAACCACATGCAAGTGTTCGTCTTTCTTGTCGCCACAGTGTATGTAAATTGCTGTGCATTAAAACATAATCAATGGTGCTAATCTTATTAAACACCCTGCATTTTTTCCAACGACCAGATATTATAATAGACATTTGTTTGCTTGTGTATATGTGCGCGCACGCTGAGGTTAGGTTTTCTCTCAGTATTAAATGTACTTTTAAAGGAGACCTTTCACACAAGTGGTCTGTAGCCCAGACTCGAGTTTTATTTTAAAGGAACACTCCATCGTTTTTTGAAAGAGGGCGTATTCACCGTCTTTCCTACATTTAGATAGGTGGGCAAATGCATTTTTGTCTCAGTGCATGCATTGTTTTAGTTTGGCAGGGTCACCGCTAGCTTAGCTTAGCATAATGAATGGAATCCTATGTTGCCAGCTAGCATGTCCTGAGTAAAAGTGATAATTAAAAAAAAAAAAAAACACCTAATTACTTCTTGTGGCCTGCGTATTCACAACTAGTACAAATAGCGATGCAGATTGAGATATAGTCCCAATCCATATCTGCCTAGGAAATCGCCTAGTCTTAATCTGCATCGCTATTTGTACTCATTGTGAATACGCAGGCCACAAGAAGTAATTAGGTGTTTTGTTTTTGTTTTTTTAATCACTTTTACTCAGGACATGCTAGCTGGCAACAAAGGATTCCATTCATTATGCTAAGCTAAGCTAGCGTAATGCCAAGTAAGCCCTGCCAAACTAAAACAATGCATGCACTGAGACAAAAATGCATTTGCCCATCTATCTAAATGTAGGAAAGACGGTGAATACGCCCTATTTCAAAAAACGGTGGAGTGTTCCTTAAAGCTACCTCATGCTGGACAGAACAATTACAGGAAAAGTAATGCCTTACTAATTTGTAAAGTCAGCATAAAGCTAGAATCCAAAGTCAAGTGACCTTCATTTATACAGCGCTTTTAACAGTAGCCTATAGATTGTTTGAAAGCAGCTTTACAGTGATAACAGGAGATTACAGTAACAGAGATTGTTTTGCTTTACAGCAGCTCTAGTTATCTAAAGTTATTGTCCAGCTAAAGTTAGATTTGATTGATTCACTTCCGTTGCAAAGATCATTAAAAGATAAATTCAGTTCTTTTACCGCCCCATCTTTATAATATCTCTTTATCGATCAGCACATTTGATAAGATGATCTTCAACCGGTCTTGAAAACCTACAGATAGTGGAAAAGCTAAGAGCTGTCTTATTATTGCTTTGATTTTCTTGTGTTATGGTTTTAATGAATGCACATGTTAGAAATGTACAACTTTTTTCCTTCCTTTGGTGTTAGATGCACTCTTAGATATCGGGCAAGAGCTCCTCAACCCTTCTTGCTCACGGTATGTGCGCTGTGTTGCTTTAAGTTGTCGTTTTTGATCAAATAAAAAGGATAGACATCTTTGTTCGGTTATATAGTATGGGGTACATTGGTGGGTTGATCTATTTTGGCTGTTTTTATTTTATTTTTGGAAAATAAAGAAAAACTATAGCATCACAGCTTAAGTTAAATACTAGTTCATTATGACGGTCATTCATATTTGAGATAATGTGTACTTACAGTGTGTAGTAACACACAGAGTAGGATCTGTCAGTCTGGTTAGTGTATTTATGTAAAGTAAATTTCAACTTGTACATTTGTGCTGTTTTTCTATGACATTTTACCGTAGTAATAACAAGATAGAAATCATTTCTATGAAATAAATAGAATAATGATGGTAAATCTTCTATGGTTTTTCTTATGGCATGGCTTTGTGTTTCGGTGAGGATATTAGAGTGAAAAGTAATTATTATTTTTACAAAAATGTCATGGCCCCGCAGAATATTTAGTTTTTTGAATATCTGAATGCAACTTATCAAAAGAAAGAAAAAAGCTTCTGCTTTTAAACAACAACAAACTGTTTTGTAGTTTCATTTTCTTAACACTTGAATGTGGGTAAGTTCATCATCATGGGTTTAACATTTCATTCAGTAAGGCGATTTTACTCGCTGGTTACATAGACAGTATATAAGGCTGGTTTCTGCTTTTTCTTCGCATGTGTTGTGATCCGGAGATTGTGTGTTCTTGCAGAAGATGTAGCGCCCCCTACCGTATAACAGTGGACACATGGATTGCTGGAAGATGTAGTCAGTCAGTGGTAGGGAAAGAGTAAAGTATGAAAACATTGGGTAACACTTTATTTCTGTGTGCGGTCTGAAGAGCTTGTGACGGCTGCTGTTCGGTCCGGTGTGATACGGGACACTTACAAGCAAATAATATCAAATGTGAGTAGCCTAGGACACAATTAAATACATAAACATGTCACATTTACCAGAGGTGAACTGGTCTGATCCCAACCTGGCAGAGGCTATAATGGTCACTTGTGACCCTGGACCACAAACCCAGTCTCGAATCGCACGGGTATATTTGTATAACTATACATTATATGGGTCAAAATTATCAATTTTTCTTTTATGCCAAAAATCATTAGAATATTATATATGTTCCATGAAGATATTTAGTAAATTCCCTACTGTAAATATATAAAACATGTATTTTTGTGAGTGAATGCAGCACAATCGTGAACATAAATGCACAACTTTAAAGGAGATTTTCTCAATGTTTAGATTTTTTTTGCTCCCTCAGATTCCTATCTCGACCAAATATTGTCCTATCTTAAAGCTTTCAGATGATGTATAAATCTCAATTTTAAAAAATGTACACATGTGACTGGGATTTTTGGTCAAGAGAGATTTATTTTGAATTGTTTAACCTCAATGACATCCGGGAAAACAATGCAGAAGAGCATAGAGGAACTGGACATGAAGACTATCGTTATCGAGAGAAATCCTGACGCCTTCTCGAAGTTCTTTGAAGAGCGGCTGACATTACAGTAAGAGACGTGTGTGTGTGTGTCCATCATAAAGAAGAAACACAGGTGATCTGCAGTACAGGTACCATCACTGCAGGTTTGAGCAAGAATCTTTGAGCCACAACCCATGAATAAAAACAAGAAAATAAATACAAGAAAATGAGATTATCATTTATTGGTTTCCATGAGAGCTGTGTGTATGTGTGAGTGTGTGTGTGTGTGTGAGGGTGAATTACAGGTGTGTGTCAGTTGTTGTGTACAGGTTTGGGTGCCATTTGAAGCGTTCTTTTGGCCATCTCCAGAACGCCCTCCTTCGTCTTGTTCCCGCCAATGAAACCGCCGGCGTGGACGAAGATGCATCCAGGAATCCCGCTGAGATCGGACAGCGCTTCGTCCCGGACACCTCGCCATTCCTCCAAAATACTCAACCTGGAGACACAACACGCCATCAGCGGAGATTTACACTCAAATTTACAATCGGCCACCATATCGGTACCTGCTCCTGGGTCATGATGACACTGGTTTTTGTAATCAGGCTCAAATTATATAAAAATTTTGGGTCCCACTTTATATTAAGTGGCTTTAAGTACTATGTACTTATTGTGTTCAGGTTGTATTGTAAAACACTTGTGCTGCTATTGAGATGTGATACTGGTAAGGTTAGGGTCAGGTGTGCTGGTATGGGTCGGGTTAAGGTGTAAGGGAAGGTCAACTGTGTAATTACAAATGTAAATACAAATTAATTACAGTTGTAATTACATGCTGGTATTTTAAAAATATAAGTACAATGTAAAAACATGTATGTACACAATAAGTCCATTGTATCAAATTGTTAATTTCAATGTAAGTACATAAAGTGGGACCAAATTTTGATTTATCAGACAATTTATCGGTAATCGGCTTTCAAATATAAACAATTATTGGTCCAAAATGTCCATATCGGTGCATCCCTACAATCAATGCAAATGCAGATTTCAACTCATTTATAACCAGTAACAGAGAACACAATAAGGCAGCCATGAAGCTTCAGTTATTACACATTATTCACTCTTGAAAAACCAGGCGAGAGAAGCCGAGTCTCGGTGTGAAGACGGCAGGAAAAGCCTGACCTGTTCTGAAAGGTGTTCAGTCCGGCCGGGACACACTGGATTCTCCAGTGTCCGTTCTGATCCGTGTACAGCACAAACTTCACGGGCACGTCCACCTTCATCTCCTTCTCCAGGGCAAACAGATGCTCTTTCCAGGGACAGCCGCCCTGAGTCAGCAGCACGATCTCCCCGCTCGGGTCCACCTGCGGGAACACACCGGACTTTACTGCTGGCGTGTGTCGTACGCCGAGTCTGTTCGGGACTTTATTTATTTCTACTCATTATAAGGGCTGAGCGGTGTTTCCCGAACGCTTCGTTAGCTAACTCGTTATCAGCAGTTAATCGAGTCTGTGTTTCCCGAAATAAACATCCACAAACCGCATCGCTGAGTTGTGTGTTTGGAGTGAGAGAAGTTTCATGTTTGCATGACATGTGGACTCAAATCCTGATCTTGAGCAAAATAAGCAAGCTGACATTCAGTGCAATCTGTGTCTTTTATTTAGAATACATACAAATGTAATTTATGTCTTTTAGCTGTGTTTTATTCACGATAAACCACGGCTATGACCGCGTCACCCAACGGCTCTATGTATCACTACACAACACCCCTAGCAACCGCACTTAGCAACGCAAACATGTTTGATCTCATCGATAGTTCACTGAAGCTACAGTAGAGTATTGAGAGGGATCGAGTAAGCGAGTGTACCTGCATTTACAGTAGATATCGTTTCCCTTCAGGTCAGTCCTATATATTCATAATAAAATCATCAGTTTGAATGTCCGCTACGATATCTTGTCCTTTTAACAGTTAAGGGGTTTCCCCGAGCCCATAGTCATCTGTCATCGCGTCTTCTCCGTGATCACAAGTTTGAGTCCTTTCAGTGTAAAAGTCTTCTCTACTGACTCACTCACTCATAAACACAGTCTTTGTCTCCATCTATTGGCGAAATGTATGTAACTTCATTTGCCGTTTACAGTCAGGGACTATTTTTTCCAGCGGAAGGAAGGCTTTTAGTGATTTTACTTCATGAAAGTTGCGTAGATACATATTTTTCGTCTTTAATAGTTGTATTGTGTGGTAACCGTTTTATAAAAGCAATAAGGTTCTCGAGGCAAGTGCTGTATCGGGAATAATCGTGACTCCGCTTCGCGTCGAGCCTAACAACGCCCTTCAGCCGTGACTTATTCACCATACAGCACAGCCTCTCCTTCCTTACTGCTCACATATGAGAGTGTGAATGAATTCTCTCAGGCACACACACCGGACCCGTGCTTGTGCGGAAGCAACAGTGAAATGGTCTTATTGTCTTCATGCAATGCTCTGGCCGTACAGGCGAGAGAAAGCCACTCGAGTGCAGTCGTGCATCACTGAATCCAGCTTGAACACACAGATGTGCATCACCTGATGTCTGGTCTGCACCGCCTGCTGCACGACCTCTCTCGCCGGGAGCCAGGCGTTCCTGTAGTAATCCAACCGGTCCTGGAACTCGGATCCTACGAGAGCCAGCGCTTTATGGAAACCCTTCTGTGGAGTAAAAGATTTTAATGTCAGGTGATATCCTTAACATGATTATAAATCAGATTCAGATTATTTTATTTAATGCCATGTCAGCATTCAAAGCTATTTTCATGGCAAAAATTCAATTACAAAAATACAAATATCATATAAATATAATAAAAACAGAACAACAAGATTTTTTTAATTAAAATATGATAAAAAAATCCAAAACCTTTTCAGGCATAATCTCATTAAATATGTCCTTAAGTGAAGTAAACATGATTATAAAACTGCATAATATTCACTTGAACTTCAGAGCACTAATGGACTGAATTGTGAAAATCGGATGTGTAACTATATCTGTGCATTCATTCTTAAAGGGAGGATGAATTTTAATTTTGTATAATTTTTTTATTAATGTTAATATATATATATTTTTTTTATCTTTAATATCAGTCAATTTATATTTAATTCATACAGTGAATATTATACATGGTGTTTTATTTTTTACATTTGATTATTAAATTTCGGTAGTAGGGCCGATTTCTTACTACATAATAAACCTCTGCTACTGTACCTGAAAAACTTACATTTATTTAATTTGTATATTTTTCCTATCGTATTTGTCCTATTGTTTGTAATTTGCTTTGTTCCTATTTTTAATATCAAAAATAAAAAAGTTCTGCCGTGCTTCAATACAGAAGACTGTGTGTAATGACTGTAGTCCGCTTAAAGGCCGTTTGTTTTATAATATTGGGTTGACTACAATGGGAAGAAAAACTAAAATTCCAAGGTTCACATTTAATTCAGTCGGACTTTACCCTTCTAGCCCGATCAAACTGTCTACCCAGTCAACTAAGAATTGAGTCCATGTAGTCTATATATCATATTTTATTTATATAAAAAAATAGTGTGAATGAATTCTCTCATGACATCATACAATCATATCTACCCAGGGGTCCCACACCTCGGTTAACTTCAAATTCATAGACTTTCCAGATCCAATACCCTCAAGTTCAAGGACTTAATGTGGGAACACGTTTATCACGCAACAAATGAAATGTCCAACAACAAAAGTTGAGGTATCATCATAGTAGTTTCGTGCGCGCGTGAACGTCACGGCAACGTACAACACAAAGTACCTCACGCTGGAAACACTTAACGTAACGTGTAAATGCGCGTAACTAACGTAAATCAAGCCAGCTAGTGTGCATAGTAGAGTGCGGATCGGGCCATTTTTTTCTGTCCGAGCCCGGCCCGCGTCCGACAGAGCAGTAACCGAACCCGACCCGAGCCCGACAGGCATAAAGATATTTATGTCCGAGCCCGACCCGAGACCGGCAGTTAAAATCCCATTTTTTTCCTCATACTAATGACAATTGTACGTTTGTTTGTGTGGAAAGCCGCTTTTATTAAGCAACTGTAGGAAGGCAATCAGAAATGTCAACAGGATGAGCGCATCAGCGCGCGGAGCAACAAGCGCTCTTAACACCTGGCGCGCGCACATTATGCACGTGTTTTGTTGTCACGGCTACATAAACAAATGTCCGCACACAGGAAGACGGATGTTATGGTAATATTTTACATGTATTTTAATCACAAAAACGAACGTTTGCATCAAGTGAAAGCATCAGGCACATTGGTTACCTACATAATATAAGCTGTTTTAAATTTAAAATGTTCAATGCCTTATCGCGCTGATGTGACCGAGCCCGACCCGAACCCGAACATCATTTCTAAATATCTGTCCGAACCCGGCTCGGCCCGTCGGGCTCGGGTCGGGTATCCATCCTCTAGTGCATAGGCCACGAAGTGTTGGAGAAATAACACATCAGTGGACCGGAGGGAATAATATGACATTTTTTCCAGAAAACTTCTTGCACAAAACAAATTCAAGCACTTGTATCTGTGAAGGGCCATGATTTTTTTTTTTTTTTCAGATTCACAAACTGTCAAGGATTTCAAGGACCCGTGGGAACCCTGATGCACATATCGAATCGTGAGGTACCAAAAGACCCCCCACCCCTCTATGTGTGTGTGTGTGTGTGTGTGTGTGTGTGTGTGTGTGTGTGTGTGTGCTCTCAGTAAACCTCGGTGTCCTGCTCTTTGCTGTTCCAGTGTGGGTTGAGATGGCCGACGCGAGCGCTGAGGGTCGTGGAGATCGAGTAACGTGCCTCTCCGTCACACTGACAGATCCCGTTATCCACTGCGTCCACTTCCTCCACAAAGCTCTCATACATCTGAAAAAGAAGAAGACTTCAGGTGTCGGACGCGGGAACATCTGAGCTCTGCTTTAAAGGGGCGGTTGATTATGATTTCACTTTTCTAGCTTTAGTTAGTGTGTAATGTTGCTGTTTTCTAACTGTAGTTAGTGTGTAATGTTGTGTTTTCTAACTGTAGTTATTGCGTAATGTTGTGTTTTCTAACTGTAGTTAGTGTGTAATGTTGTGTTTTCTAACTGTAGTTAGTGTGTAATGTGTTTTCTAACTGTAGTTAGTGTGTAATGTTGCTGTTTTCTAACTGTAGTTAGTGTGTAATGTTGTGTTTTCTAACTGTAGTTAGTGTGTAATGTTGTGTTTTCTAACTGTAGTTAGTGTGTAATGTTGTGTTTTCTAACTGTAGTTATTGCGTAATGTTGTGTTTTCTAACTGTAGTTATTGCGTAATGTTGTGTTTTCTAACTGTAGTTAGTGTGTAATGTTGTGTTTTCTAACTGTAGTTAGTGTGTAGTGTTGTGTTTTCTAACTGTAGTTAGTGTGTAATGTTGTGTTTTCTAACTGTAGTTAGTGTGTAGTGTTGTGTTTTCTAACTGTAGTTAGTGTGTAGTGTTGTGTTTTCTAACTGTAGTTAGTGTGTAATGTTGTGTTTTCTAACTGTAGTTAGTGTGTAATGTTGTGTTTTCTAACTGTAGTTAGTGTGTAGTGTTGTGTTTTCTAACTGTAGTTAGTGTGTAGTGTTGTGTTTTCTAACTGTAGTTAGTGTGTAGTGTTGTGTTTTCTAACTGTAGTTAGTGTGTAATGTTGTGTTTTCTAACTGTAGTTAGTGTAATGTTGTGTTTTCTAACTTTAGTTAGTGTGTAATGTTGTGTTTTCTAACTGTAGTTAGTGTGTAATGTTGTGTTTTCTAACTGTAGTTAGTGTGTAATGTTGTGTTTTCTAACTGTAGTTAGTGTGTAATGTTGTGTTTTCTAACTGTAGTTAGTGTGTAATGTTGTGTTTTCTAACTGTAGTTAGTGTGTAATGTTGTGTTTTCTAACTGTAGTTAGTGTGTAATGTTGTGTTTTCTAACTGTAGTTAGTGTGTAATGTTGTGTTTTCTAACTGTAGTTAGTGTGTAGTGTTGTGTTTTCTAACTGTAGTTAGTGTGTAGTGTTGTGTTTTCTAACTGTAGTTAGTGTGTAATGTTGTGTTTTCTAACTGTAGTTAGTGTGTAATGTTGTGTTTTCTAACTGTAGTTAGTGTGTAATGTTGTGTTTTCTAACTGTAGTTAGTGTGTAATGTTGTGTTTTCTAACTGTAGTTAGTGTGTAATGTTGTGTTTTCTAACTGTAGTTAGTGTGTAATGTTGTGTTTTCTAACTGTAGTTAGTGTGTAATGTTGTGTTTTCTAACTGTAGTTAGTGTGTAATGTTGTGTTTTCTAACTGTAGTTAGTGTGTAGTGTTGTGTTTTCTAACTGTAGTTAGTGTGTAGTGTTGTGTTTTCTAACTGTAGTTAGTGTGTAATGTTGTGTTTTCTAACTGTAGTTAGTGTGTAATGTTGTGTTTTCTAACTGTAGTTAGTGTGTAATGTTGTGTTTTCTAACTGTAGTTAGTGTGTAATGTTGTGTTTTCTAACTGTAGTTAGTGTGTAATGTTGTGTTTTCTAACTGTAGTTAGTGTGTAATGTTGTGTTTTCTAACTGTAGTTAGTGTGTAATGTTGATGTTTTCTAACTGTAGTTAGTGTGTAATGTTGTGTTTTCTAACTGTAGTTAGTGTGTAATGTTGTGTTTTCTAACTGTAGTTAGTGTGTAATGTTGATGTTTTCTAACTGTAGTTCGTGTGTAAAGTTGTGTTTTCTAACTGTAGTTAGTGTGTAATGTTGTGTTTTCTAACTGTAGTTAGTGTGTAATGTTGTGTTTTCTAACTGTAGTTAGTGTGTGATGTTGTGTTTTCTAACTGTAGTTAGTGTGTAATGTTGTGTTTTCTAACTGTAGTTAGTGTGTAATGTTGTGTTTTCTAACTGTAGTTAGTGTGTAGTGTTGTGTTTTCTAACTGTAGTTAGTGTAATGTTGATGTTTTCTAACTGTAGTTAGTGTGTAATGTTGTGTTTTCTAACTGTAGTTAGTGTGTAATGTTGTGTTTTCTAACTGTAGTTAGTGTGTAATGTTGTGTTTTCTAACTGTAGTTAGTGTGTAATGTTGATGTTTTCTAACTGTAGTTAGTGTGTAATGTTGTGTTTTCTAACTGTAGTTAGTGTGTAATGTTGTGTTTTCTAACTGTAGTTAGTGTGTAAAGTTGTGTTTTCTAACTGTAGTTAGTGTGTAATGTTGTGTTTTCTAACTGTAGTTAGTGTGTAATGTTGTGTTTTCTAACTGTAGTTAGTGTGTAATGTTGTGTTTTCTAACTGTAGTTAGTGTGTAATGTTGTGTTTTCTAACTGTAGTTAGTGTGTAATGTTGTGTTTTCTAACTGTAGTTAGTGTGTAATGTTGTGTTTTCTAACTGTAGTTAGTGTGTAATGTTGATGTTTTCTAACTGTAGTTAGTGTGTAATGTTGTGTTTTCTAACTGTAGTTAGTGTGTAAAGTTGTGTTTTCTAACTGTAGTTAGTGTGTAAAGTTGTGTTTTCTAACTGTAGTTAGTGTGTAATGTTGTGTTTTCTAACTGTAGTTAGTGTGTAATGTTGTGTTTTCTAACTGTAGTTAGTGTGTAATGTTGTGTTTTCTAACTGTAGTTAGTGTGTAGTGTTGTGTTTTCTAACTGTAGTTAGTGTGTAATGTTGTGTTTTCTAACTGTAGTTAGTGTGTAATGTTGTGTTTTCTAACTGTAGTTAGTGTGTAATGTTGTGTTTTCTAACTGTAGTTAGTGTGTAATGTTGTGTTTTCTAACTGTAGTTAGTGTGTAATGTTGATGTTTTCTAACTGTAGTTAGTGTGTAATGTTGTGTTTTCTAACTGTAGTTAGTGTGTAATGTTGTGTTTTCTAACTGTAGTTAGTGTGTAGTGTTGTGTTTTCTAACTGTAGTTAGTGTGTAGTGTTGTGTTTTCTAACTGTAGTTAGTGTGTAATGTTGTGTTTTCTAACTGTAGTTAGTGTGTAATGTTGTGTTTTCTAACTGTAGTTAGTGTGTAATGTTGTGTTTTCTAACTGTAGTTGGTGTGTAATGTTGTGTTTTCTAACTGTAGTTGGTGTGTAATGTTGTGTTTTCTAACTGTAGTTGGTGTGTAATGTTGTGTTTTCTAACTGTAGTTAGTGTGTAATGTTGTGTTTTCTAACTGTAGTTAGTGTGTAATGTTGATGTTTTCTAACTGTAGTTAGTGTGTAATGTTGTGTTTTCTAACTGTAGTTAGTGTGTAATGTTGTGTTTTCTAACTGTGGTTAGTGTGTAATGTTGATGTTTTCTAACTGTAGTTAGTGTGTAATGTTGTGTTTTCTAACTGTAGTTAGTGTGTAATGTTGTGTTTTCTAACTGTAGTTAGTGTGTAATGTTGTGTTTTCTAACTGTAGTTAGTGTGTAATGTGTTTTCTAACTGTAGTTAGTGTGTAATGTTGTGTTTTCTAACTGTAGTTAGTGTGTAATGTTGATGTTTTCTAACTGTAGTTAGTGTGTAATGTTGTGTTTTCTAACTGTAGTTAGTGTGTAATGTTGTGTTTTCTAACTGTAGTTAGTGTGTAATGTTGTGTTTTCTAACTGTAGTTAGTGTGTAATGTTGTGTTTTCTAACTGTAGTTAGTGTGTAATGTTGTGTTTTCTAACTGTGGTTAGTGTGTAATGTTGTGTTTTCTAGCTGTAGTTAGTGTGTAATGTTGTGTTTTCTAACTGTAGTTAGTGTGTAATGTTGTGTTTTCTAACTGTAGTTAGTGTGTAATGTTGTGTTTTCTAACTGTAGTTAGTGTGTAATGTTGATGTTTTCTAACTGTAGTTAGTGTGTAATGTTGTGTTTTCTAACTGTAGTTAGTGTGTAATGTTGTGTTTTCTAACTGTAGTTAGTGTGTAATGTTGTGTTTTCTAACTGTAGTTAGTGTGTAATGTTGTGTTTTCTAGCTGTAGTTAGTGTGTAATGTTGTGTTTTCTAACTGTGGTTAGTGTGTAATGTTGTGTTTTCTAACTGTAGTTAGTGTGTAATGTTGTGTTTTCTAGCTGTAGTTAGTGTGTAATGTTGTGTTGTCTAACTGTAGTTAGTGTGTAATGTGTTTTCTAACTGTGGTTAGTGTGTAATGTTGTGTTTTCTAACTGTAGTTAGTGTGTAATGTTGTGTTTTCTAACTGTAGTTAGTGTGTAATGTTGTGTTTTCTAGCTGTAGTTAGTGTGTAATGTTGTGTTTTCTAACTGTAGTTAGTGTGTAATGTTGTGTTTTCTAGCTGTAGTTAGTGTGTAATGTTGTGTTTTCTAACTGTAGTTAGTGTGTAATGTTGTGTTTTCTAACTGTAGTTAGTGTGTAATGTTGTGTTTTCTAACTGTAGTTAGTGTGTAAAGTTGTGTTTTCTAACTGTAGTTAGTGTGTAAAGTTGTGTTTTCTAACTGTAGTTAGTGTGTAATGTTGTGTTGTCTAACTGTAGTTAGTGTGTAATGTTGTGTTGTCTAACTGTAGTTAGTGTGTAATGTTGTGTTTTCTAACTGTAGTTAGTGTGTAATGTTGTGTTTTCTAACTGTAGTTAGTGTGTAATGTTGTGTTTTCTAACTGTAGTTAGTGTGTAAAGTTGTGTTTTCTAACTGTAGTTAGTGTGTAAAGTTGTGTTTTCTAACTGTAGTTAGTGTGTAATGTTGTGTTTTCTAGCTGTAGTTAGTGTGTAATGTTGTGTTTTCTAACTGTAGTTAGTGTGTAATGTTGTGTTTTCTAACTGTAGTTAGTGTGTAATGTTGTGTTTTCTAACTGTAGTTAGTGTGTAAAGTTGTGTTTTCTAACTGTAGTTAGTGTGTAATGTTGTGTTTTCTAACTGTAGTTAGTGTGTAATGTTGTGTTTTCTAGCTGTAGTTAGTGTGTAATGTTGTGTTTTCTAACTGTAGTTAGTGTGTAATGTTGTGTTTTCTAACTGTAGTTAGTGTGTAATGTTGTGTTTTCTAACTGTAGTTAGTGTGTAAAGTTGTGTTTTCTAACTGTAGTTAGTGTGTAAAGTTGTGTTTTCTAACTGTAGTTAGTGTGTAATGTTGTGTTGTCTAACTGTAGTTAGTGTGTAATGTTGTGTTGTCTAACTGTAGTTAGTGTGTAATGTTGTGTTTTCTAACTGTAGTTAGTGTGTAATGTTGTGTTTGATCATAAACAACATCTGCAAAGTTGCAACGCTCAAAGTTCAGAGCAAAGGGAGATATTTGCTTTTACTGAAATAGTTTTTTAAGGACTACAACAAACGGCTGGTAGGAACTACACCACATTCCTCCCGGGTTAGTGACATCACCAACCCTAAAATTTACATAAACCCCGCCCCCGGAACACGATTTATAGATTATAAAGGCAGAATATGCTAATCAACAACTAGAAGATAACTACAGATAATCTACATAAATTCATCAACTAACCATTCAGACTCTCCATTATTGTCTGGTTTAAACATAAAAGGCTAAAAGTTTTAGAAATGTTTGTTCAGTGTGTGTGTGTGTGAGATAAAAGGACACCAGCTCTTGAAGCTCCGCCCCCTGTGCCGGGAGCAGCAGCTCATTTGCATTTAAAGGGACAGACACAAAACGGTGTGTTTTTGCTCACCCTCAAAAAGTGACAACTTTAACATGCTATATAAAAATATCTGTGGGGTATTTTAACTAGAACTTCACACACACACTCTGGGGACATCAGAGACTTATTTTACATCTTGTGAAAAGGGCATTATACCCCCCTTTAAAGCATTCAGGTTAAACTGACCTTGTCAAAAAGGACCTCCAGTCGCGTGTCGTCCTCCTTCATCTGCGTCAGGGCGGCAAGAACTCGTCTGCCAAAGTGAAGGTACACCAAACCTGCCGAGCTCAGCTTCGTCACCCATGGCTTCTCTGGACACAAGCTGTGGAAGTTTTCTGCAAAAGATCTGTTGAAAAGAAACACCGTCAGATTCACACACACACTCACGGATGAATAACTCACCTAATCCTCACTCGATTCAAAAGACTCACTAATATGTCCTTAAAAGTTATTACGACTTGATGAACCACTGATGCGGTTTTGGAAACATTATTTTAAGGTAAAAAAAAAATCTTTAGTGTTGATTTAAAGGGGTCATGACATGAGAAACCAAATTTGCCTTGATCTTTTGGTATATAAGAGGTCTTTGTACCATTAAAACGTCCTGCAAGTTTCATAGCTTAAGACGTCCTTCCCATTATAAACGAATCATTTATTTAATCAAGCTCTAAATACAGCTCGTTCTGGATCCATGGTAAGAAGTGACGTCACGGTACGAAGTGACGTACCAGCGTTTGCATATGACCGCCTCCAGCAGAAGACAGTTACGCTTTAAGCGCAAGACAACTACGCTCATTTCGTATCACTGTCGCGCCCGCGCGCTGCGCGCCTCACAAGTGTTCAGTCGACGGACAGCGAGTGGGTCTGTGTACAGGGAAATTCTGATGCCGCAGATGTGCTGTTCCTGGCTGTGGACAAACAACATCTTTGAATACGCTGCGAAAGATCCAGACGTCAGGGAAAAATGGATGCACTTTATTTTTTGCGGACGTCTCAGTCACGGCAGTGTTAATTTAAGCGTTTGTTCTATACATTTAAGGATGACGGTTTTGAGAACAAATCCCAATATGATGCTGGCTTTGCCAGAAAACTGTTGCTCAAAGATAAGTCCGTGCGACTATTCTGGGCTCAACAACGACGACGCAAACTTACTTTTTATCACTGGCTAATATAAACACATTTGTATAAGAGAATCTTGAAAATATGTCGCCTTTCTAGTAACGTTAGGCCTACATGTGATAGAAAATTAAAAATGTTGCCTTATCAATGCGGCATCTTCAAAGATGGCCTGTGCATTTTTGTCCGTGGTACACCCTATCATTTCATTGGAATTAGTTAAATAATGTTAAACTGTTAGCAAATCCGTTTTCAAGTGTCTCGGGTTACAATTTTTTTTATTAATTCGAAATAGTTTCACGTTCCATGTGGACACGGGCTGATCCAGTCTTCGTTGTTGTGGTGATGGATAATTTTCCTCTGATTCCGGCTCAAACATAATAAGGTTTTATCATTGCAAGAGCCATCGCTTCGCATGCATCACCCGCTAATAAACAGTTACACCGAATCCGCAAACGTTCTGGCTGGGGGCGTTAATAATTTATGCATAGGCACTGACGTTAGCCAATCATAACAGTGGGCGTTAACACTGAACTCTTAAAGGGGAAACACCCCCCAAACAGACTGTTTGAATCAGAGGATGAGAAACAGGGAAAAGGTCATAAATCACTACATTTTAAAAGTTTTTTGTAAAAAAAACTATAGTAATACTAAAATTGCACCTAAGGGAACATAATAATAAAATAAAAAAACCATGTCATGACCCCTTTACTGACAGAATTTTCATTTTTACTGCATGTGGCACGTATATGAACAATAAAATATCCATGACTGTTGCCTACAAGTAATATACTTATAGTAGGGGTGTCCATGGTTAACCGATTAACCGTTAAAAATTGCGTAACCGAGTGAAACATTTTGCTCGGTTAAGTGGCGTCAATGGCGTGCATTGAATTTAGTTGTAATACATTTTTGCACCACCAGAGACCACCCGAGCGCTCCCAGACATTTGTAATGTCCACAAGAAGTCATGACCAGTTTTCTAATATGAAGCGGGCAAAGAAAAGCACAGCGTGGGAGCACTTTAAAATCGAGAATGACGGGGCAAAATGCAAGTATTGCAATGCAGTGCTTAGATATACTTCAAGTACAACCTCATTGTTGTACCATCTCAACAGCCAACACCCGCGAACGCAAAAGTCAGTGACCTACTTTAACTGCTCTGTCCTTACCACTGCGTTTTATTTCTATAAATTAAATTCGTTTCAAATGTGGTCCAACCAGTTATTAAAGGTGTTAAAAATGAACTACCCCTTTCTCGTGTGTCTGTATCTCGGGGTTGCGGCGCGCACACTATGGTGCTCTATAGCACGCAGTGAGTTTATCGTGTAATGTATAAGCGAAAATTAGTTTTTCCGTGCATAGGATACGCATGGGTTGGTTAGGGTAGGTTTAGTAGTGGTGTGGGGTGCGTGTGTATTACACGCAATGAAGTGCGTATCAAATGCATGCGAAAACTGCGTATCATATGCACGTAAAAACTCATTTTCGCGTATAAATTGCACGATAAACACACTGCGTGCTATAGAGACGCATTTACGGGTTAACCGAGTATTAACCGCTAAGGGCCTCGGTTAACGGTTAATGAAAAACGTGCAGCCCTAACTTATAGTGTTGCGTAGCTCAATGTAGGTCCAAAAAATAAAATAAAAATGACTGAATGAAACCTCTGGTGATGATCGTAGCGCTGATGACTGGGATCAAACTCTCCACCCACATCCACCACAACATCACAGTCGGCCAGGACAGAAGAGTCTCTGCTGCGGACGATCTCGGCATCCTAACAATGAGCGAAGAGAACTAACGTCACATGATCAAGGGCAAGGACTTCTTCACTGGAGGAGAGATGTGTCTACAGAGAGAACTGCTGCATCCACCCACCAAAAACATCCATCACTCAACATTAACCCCTTATACCCTGAAGTAGGGCTGTAAATAGGGATGCATAACGATTAATCGCAATTAATCGTTTGCAGAATAAAAGTTTTTGTTTACATCATATATGTGTGTGTACTGTGTATAATAATTATGTATATATAAATATACAAACATGCATGTATAATTTTAAGAAAAAAATAAATTAATATATTAAGTATTTATAATTATATATAATATACATTTTATTTAAATATAAAAATTTATATAAACATGTAAATATTTTAAAAATATATACATGCATGTGTGTGTATTTATAAATAGATAATTATTTTACACAGTACACACACATATATGATGTAAACAAAAACTTTTATTCTGCGAACGCTTAATTGCGATTAATCGCTATGCATCCCTAGCTGTAAATGATTAATTGCGATTAATCGAATCCAAAATAAAAGTTTGTGTTTACATAATATATGTGTGTGTACTGTGTATAATTATTTTGTATATATAAATACACACATGCATGTATATATTTAAGAAAAATGTGTTATTTATATATAAAATAGTTCTATTTATATATAATATAAATCATATAAAAATAAATATGCAGTATATAAATGCAAATATTTCTCAAATATATACATGTACCGGTATGTGTGTGTATTTATATATACAAAATAATTATACACAATACACACACATATATTATGTAAACACAAACTTTTATTTTGGATTCGATTAATCGCGATTAATCATTTACAGCCATTTTTAGAGTTGATTTGTCTGAGTGACACACAAAAGTAAAGACTCATAAGTCATAACTCCAAAACTATAACAAGGAGAGTCAAAAGGTAGGGATCGTTTGATAGAACACTTTTCTAATTTTTTGAAAATCTATATTACATTAGGAGTAGGACATTTCCTTTCGGGTTTAAGGGGTTAATAATCACTCCACATAAAACATTCTTCCCTAAACTAATTAAAAACAATATTATTAAATAAAGAAAATAAACACTACTAGTACTAGTTCATCAATTACATAAAAAGCATGCAGCTCCTGTATTTATATGACCAACAATACATGCAGTTGTATCCTCACTTTACCGGAGTTGCTTTTTAATCAGTTTTGTCGATGTGAAGGGTCCGATAAAATATTATTGGCATGCAGACATCTCAAAAAAATATCTGGTAAGGTATCGAGTGTCTCTGTATACACATAATTATTCCTGCAACTCCAGATCAGATCTCAGAGAGTCAGTGTGAGAGAGAGAGTCAGTGAGAGAGAGAGAGTGTGTGACTCGAGCGTGTTTAATGCTAAAGCACCTTATACTCCGGCAGCTGTCGCAGGAAGAAGCACGCCAGAACTTCATCACAGTGAAAGGTGCCGTTATGAGTCCCGATCCTCATCTTCTTCATCAGATGGTCTTTATTTATTGACACGTGACTGAGGGCTCTCTTGACTGTCCAGCGGATCGCGTTCATCAAGAAAGGAAACTTCTTCTTCTTCTTCTTCCTATATATATATATATTTTTTAGCGCTTAGCGAACCAGCATTACCGCCACCAACTGGACCGACGGAAGAAAACGAAGCTTTTAGAAACTTTGAATCGCGACACGCTGGCGACCCCTGCTGGTCAGAACAGTGAAACTCAGCCAAAACATGCACAACAACCTGACAAAAACACTTTCACAAACAAATTGAAAATGTTTTATTGAAAGTGTAATCTATTAAATGCAATAATATCATCCATTAAATAAGAAGTGTCTGTATATAATGTGTTATTTATTTTATTAAATGGCTTGTTACGTCTGTTTAATGGAAAGCTTGGCTAATCAGACCAGTAAGAGACTATAACAACTCTTTAAACCTCTACAAAACTGATCAGAGATCAGGGCTGCGTCCGAAACCGAATACTTCCCTACTATATAGAGCGTACTTTTTTAACGGTCGCGAAGTACGTTCTAATTTAGCTAAATTAACTCATAGTGCACGATTTCGGAAAAAAGTTTAACAGAGATCATCGCCCTCTAGCGGCGAACCACTGAAATGTCAAAACTCATGACGTAACGAAGCCTCGTTTACTGAGATCACGTGACTTTGATATGCGCTCCGAATCAATGACTCGAAACCATAGACTGTAAAAAAAATGCTCCAAACAAATGATTCGCTAATGTTTCGAAGCTTCACCAAGCGATGCTGCTTCTGAAATCGCATATTTTGATTAGAAATGCTGTCGATTTAAGAATTTACACATGCTTTTTCTTACAGCAGATTAAAAACACCACATAGACACATAAACAACATTAAAAACTGGATTTTATTATTTATTTTTTTTACCACAGGGGGACTTTAATTAATATATTATTAATTGAAACACTTTTCATTCAAACCAACAGCAATTATGCACCGGAGTTCAACAATGATTTCTCATACACACTTTAGAGAGTTTAAAGTCTGAAACACATAACTTTATTCCTCATGGATATGTTAACAAGATATACTTCAGCTTCATAAATCCCTGATCAACTTTGATCAACACATGTTGATTGCTTAGACTAGTAAAAAGCACAAAGAAATGTACAAAAAAACATTCAATTATGGGTGTTGTTTCAAAATCTTAAACACATCCCGGCAAAAGCATTATTGAGTGAAACTATTACAAAATGAAATGTTCACTTTTTAATGAAATGATGAAATCAAGAATCATTTAGTTTAAAGTAACTTTGATTAAGGCTATAATTGTATAATTGTATGATGATGAGGCAAATGTCAGTATAGTTTAGTCAGTATAGTCAAGTTTCACAGTAAAAGCTTAATAATTAAAACATGCTGAGTGATGTGAAGTAGTTTTGTTAACTGACGAGACTTCTCTTCACGAGGAGTCAGACGTTCGATCACATCTCACAGTTAAATAACCGGTTGCAGATTCATGCCTGGATGCATTATGTGATTATAATTTTTTTTGCCTTGTAAAAAGTAATTGATTGAGAAAAGCATTCACACTCACCGAAACACATATGTATATTTAAAACTTAATGTGATTATCTATTGTATTGCTCCTCCTGGGCATTTAGTCTTGTCGTTTGCCCTGACACTGTAAATTAGACATGTTTTCATAAGGAAACGAGGCATTGGGTTGTGTATTAGTGCATGATGATGTTGTGGTGTCTTCAGTCGGAGCTGCTGCTGCTGCTACTGCTGCTGGACGAATGCTGGACGGGACAAACACAGACGGAGAACAATTCAGCATCACTAGCCTTTCATGAGGAACTGCGTTTAAGAAGTTAACACACATTGGCCTCATATATTGTATGACAATTGTAAAAATAATGGTTCAGACTCAAACCACATATGGAAATGGAGGTGCCCTTATATGGGCAGTAATGTCCACTAGTGGAGAAGTGTGGTACTGCGCCCAAACTACATCTCACTGAACGCTTATTTTTTTAGATATATCAACCTAACATTTGAAACAACTTTTTCATATTTTTGGCTTTGATTTTTTTTTTGTATATATAGAGTCCTCCAGGTTTTGAAAATATATATTTTGTATACATTTTTAACATTGTACATTTTCATAAACTCAAACTTCTATAACTTTTTTTCTGTTTAACTTTCTTAATTTATTTCACTTCTACACAAATCTGGGGTTAAAAAGATTGGTTGTGTTGGGCTATTTCAATTACTTTGATGTTTGATGTGTTAATTTTACCAATAAACCTGACTTGCAATGAGGGTTGAATAATTTCGATTGCAACTATATATATATATATATATATATATTAGTTATTCATATAATACATAAATAATACGTAAATATTTTGCATGAAATTATTGAAGAAGGGTTTAGACATCACCGGTGTAATAATGTCATGTAACATTTATATCCGCTGAACATTCAGCCTCTTACCTTGCCATGTTTCATATGTTTATGTTCCTTGCCAGCTTTATGAGCTTTATGCCCTTTCTTCATCTTTTTCATCTTTTTGTGTTTCTTATGACCAGGTACACCCATTCCAGCCGGCTGGCCGGCAATCTGCGGGATGGGGCACGGATGCCCCGCTCCGGGGTACGGTTGCCCCGCTCCGGGATATGGGCCGGGATACGGTTGCCCCGCTCCGGGATACGGTTGCCCCGCTCCGGGATACGGTTGCCCCGCTCCGGGATACTGGCCATGCGGGCCGGGAACACCAGGAGGGAAAGGGGGTTGATTCGGGGTCATGTACGGGATGGTGTTGGGCTGGTTCATGCCGGGCGGATAGGCAGGGTTCTGTCCGGGGTGTGATGGGATAGGCATGGCTGGATATGCAGGGTTTGGAGGTCCCGGATAGGCAGGATTGGGCGGTCCTGCGTATCACAGCAAGCCAGATATGAGATAAGTGTGTAAGTACTGACAGTCGATACATGAATCTTCCATGAAACACAACAGGAGAATGTCCCTAAGCAGGTTTGTTCATACAGTGATAATAGATGATTTTAAAGGATACGCTCAAGAGTGTATCATAACGGTGGTCAATATCACTGCATTGGCATTTAAAAATCACCATCCACTTTCACTACAAGCAGAACCGCCATTCTACATACAATATTGTGTTTTACGGAAGAAAGAAAATCCTGTACAGTAAAACAGGGATGGAACATTTTTTTGCATGAACAGTTTCTTTAAATCTAAAGTTTTCAAAGAACTGTAAAGCTAATGAGTTTAGTATCAACTGGTTTTGATTTAGGCCCAGATGTTATATTGAAAATCAAGTGGCGACCAAAAACACTAACCAAAAGTCTTTATCGAACAAAATTAATAAAAAATAAAAAATTTGCTTAAAACTTTCAAATATATTAAAGGATAATTCCGGTATTTAACACCTTGAGTCTATATTGTAGTTTGGTTTGGATGAACAAGAGTGGTGGACAACATTTTTTTGACAATGGTTCCTCTCTCGAGTTTTTGACTATAATAGAATTGGCCATGGACCCATTTAACATTGGAGTCAATGGGCATGTCCGAAAATGTCATTAAAACAGCCAATAATGTTCGTTTACAAAACTGTTAAACTCACCGAGTGGTTAGTGATGTTCGTTGATGTTCCAGAAACAAAAAGTGTTGCGAAATACAGTTTCTGTCGTGATTTATTCGTCATTTTGTAAAATCCCATTGAATTCTGTTGAAGGACTGAGTGCTCGTTAATATAAATGCGCTACCGGAAACGGAAAGGGGGCTGTTTACATTCGGTCGATGTCGTCTTTTTGCTCGCTTCCGTTTCTCATAAGGCGAGCGAGCAGAGCAACTGTGCTCCGGGAGAGTAAGCCAAATAAACAAACAAAACCTTGAAAATATTGAAAGACGTGACCACTGACCAGTGCAATATGAAGTTGAACTCGACTGTGACCGTGAGTGTCCCGCGAGACATAAACATCGGTTATCGCCATCAAGTGGTCGGGAGTGTGCTAACGCTTCAGATTCAAATATTGAGCGGAAGTTACACAGTTGTGAAGTGTCTGAAAAAATAGTTCCACTATAGCAAAATAAACGGATTGGAATCATATATTGCGACGATATATTGTTTATAATCATCAACTAACATCACTAACCACTCGGTGAGTTGCACAGTTTTGTAAACGAACATTATTGGCTGTTTTAATGACATGTTCGGACATGGCCATTGACTCCAATGTTAAATGGGTCCATGGCCAATTCTATTATAGTCAAAAACTCGAGAGAGGAACCATTGTCAAAAAAATGTTGTCCACCACTCTTGTTCATCCAAAACAAACTACAATATAGACTCAAGGTGTTAAATACCGGAATTATCCTTTAATGTATTGGTTGGTTTCTAAATGCTGGTTTCCTGCTGTCTGTCAGTAAAACCAATCAGATCATTGTGTGATCGTCAACCAGTGGATCTCTGAGCTGAGTGAGTGAGTGGAGACGGGGCTCATTTGCATAATTGCATATTCATAGAACTGTGTATACTAAATGAGACAAGGGTGTCAATTTACATTCAAGCTATTTAAGGCATGAACAATTTTTATTCAAGGAAAAAACTTTAAATATGTAATTTTGCTGATCAAATATGAGATTTAATTATTGACTAGGCTACTTAAAGCAGCACTAGGTTACTTTTCTTTTTTTTGCTCTCGGGGTCCCCCTACAGTTGGGAAACAGTATTGTCCTCTACTACTGTCGTAAACTCTGTCATCCTACATGCACGTGCATTTGTTGACAACCATGATAGCCCTGAACACTGTAGGAGGAGTTCACATGCAGGTGCTCTGCTTGCGTCGCGTGTGAAATGTCTTCATCCAGGTACAGTGGCATATATTTCAGCATGTCATGATATGAATATAATTTCATGGGTTTTTTTTTTTTTTTTCAAACGACAAATGATCGCGATGCTCACGTTTACAAGCCAGCGTCATTATAGTAGCCTAGTCTATTGGTTACCGTTTTACTGAATCTATATAATACTTCAATGCAATGTTTGAGTGGTAGATATAATAACCATATATCGTCAATATTATAATATCAAGCTACCATAGATGATTCTGCAAATTTTACAAATCGATTTGCAAATAAACAAATATCACAGACATGTTAGGTATCCTAAAATATTATTTTGTACATCTTATATATTTACTTGCAAGAATGTAGCCCCTATCAAACGTGTACACGCCCTTTAGACATAGGCTTTCATTTGATATTTGAACGTTCGCATCGGTCGGGCATAGGGTTGCCACCTTTGATTTGTGAAAAACCGGGACATTCAGATTATTATTATTTTTTGGGGTCTGAGTCTGAGTTGTAGGTTGTAAATAGTATTTTCTTTGACACTGGTGGCTCATCCGACTTTGTTGTGTTATCCTCATAGACAGTGGTTATCCTCCTCGTCCGTCTCTCTCCCCATTTCACACAATAGATGTAAATAGACAGTTTTTAAAAAGCTAGCAACTAAACTCACACTGTATCATCTTGGATGTGTGTTGATGCGCGCGCGCGACCGACCGACAGCACAGGCAGTTGCTAGGCGATAAGTTGAGCTTCTAATCAAATAAAAGTAAACGCCTGGCATTGGCCAATCCACGGTTTTACCCATTTTTACCATGGTTTTTACCCGTTTACGGACACAGGATTGGATGTACTGTACACAACTATGAAGAAAACACAGTAGCGGTAGACGGAAACAGTTTAATTTGAAACCAGGAAATTCTACTTTAGAAGTAGCAGCTAACGTATATTTTCACAAAAAAACGGGACAATTCGTGTCCCGGCGAAAGAATATGAATTTTCTGGGACTGTCGCTCAAAAAAGAGAATAATCCCTGGAAAACATCGGGCACCCCTCCTCCTCCTTCAGCTCACGCCAGCGAGGAAACGCTGGCCCAATGTTGATCCTCGTTCTGCCTTTAATACGATCACTTTCTCGTTTCCTCTTGTTGCTTTCCTCCGACAAAACCTTTGCTTTCTTGCTTTTCTGTGCTGCTTTGGCCATGACTATAACATTTGGCAAACAAACGCTAGTTTGGCTCGCACGTCCGATTTTAAGGAAGTGGGGGTGGTGGTGGAAGTGACGTATATGCCGTAAAGCAGTCGAATTTTGTAGTTCTCTTTGTTCGCCGGTTACTACCCGAAACCCGAAGTTTAAAAGTACGATTAAAAACGCTACAGACCCCGTCAGGCTATGGCAGACGTGTCATTCAACCTATTGTAAGTCGATGTACCATCACAAGAGACTTGGAAATATATTATTAAGGTTGAAAAGTTACCTGGTGCTGCTTTAATGAATGCATTCAGACTCAGAGAAAAAGTGAAACCAAAAATCACCTTGATTCGGCCACATGTTTGTCTCTTCCGACTGATCTGCAACAAATAAAAGAAAAGACAGACGTTAAACGTGAACCTTCAATACTTCAGTTATGCATGTATAGCCAACACTAGATTGACCACTGTCACTCTGCTCTCCTCAAACCGGTTATGTGAGCTGAACAGATAGGCTATTTACTACAAATGTGGCTTAGCTCTGTATACATCACATCAGTGGAGCCTAAAATAGCCTAAGATGCACAGGTCTGGAAACATTCAAATCTACCGGTTGGATATGTGAACAGTCACACTGGAGTTATGAGTTGCACACGATCTGTGCCGTCACTTTAATAAGAGCATCCAAAACCATAAAGCACTGAATAAAGGTGATTGGATGTAAAGGTACAATGCACACGAGGAACTGTGTTAGTCGCACCATGGATTGTATCGGCCTAGTAGTCAACATGCTTTCTTTTACCCGGCATAATATGGATGGAAGTTCAGATAATCTTTTCTTCTCTATAGTGACAGATGAAACGGCTTCTGAAACAATAAATAATGTAGGGCGGGACTAGGGCTGGGCAAAAAAATCTATTTTTTGATTAATCAATTTTTAAAATGTGGTCGATTCAAAATCGATTTTGGCCAAAAATCGTTTATACTTTTATTTATTTATTATTTAAACCCATCACCCATACACCAGTATTAGTTTTCCTACAGTGTTCATAGGCTTGCAGCCTCCATGTTACAGCGAATGCTGTGAGATTTTATGTTAGTTTTCTCTTAAACATAAAATAACCTGATCCTGATGGATCAAGGCATGCGACTCTTCTGACTTTTCTCATTTTCAACATAAATTTTTCATCTTGCATCAAAATCCTGTCTATTCATTGTATGCATTTGAAGTTGTGTTTTAATGTACCCAAGAGTACCTAAAATAAAAAGAGTTTAATATACAGGTTTGTGGCTCTATTTCTTTTTATTAATTAACCACTCGTAAACTTATGTTCACCGTTTAAAAATAAATAAATAAATATAGGATTTGTATTAAATCTATATTCATTGAGTCGCATTTAGAATCGAAATTTAATCGAATTCAGAGCTTGCGAATCTAAATCGATTTGAATTGGAACATCTGAATCGACACCCAGCCCTAGGCGGGACTTGATTTTGTCTGTGAGGAATTGATTGGATGGTTGTGATTTGCTATTGGTGGATCTCATGTGAGTGACAGCTTGCCCCGCCCTCGCGCCAGTAAACACGTCATCAGAGAAGACATGCTTCTGCAAGAGGGAGTGAAGTTATTCTGATTCTAGATTACCAGGCACATTCATTAAAATAATGCGCACCGATAAATCATTTAGGTAATAAACACTGCAATATTAGCCTACATTCAAAGATTTGTAAATTTTGATTGATTACATAGGCCTATTGATTTAATTAAGTAGCCATAGCCTACAGACCCCCGCAACTGAGATTTGCACGATTTACTAATTGTTCCCTTGATTTGCTAGTAGGAAAGGAAAATTAGGACAATTTACTAATTTGTTCCTTCGATTTATAAATCGTGAGCACGATATAACAAAAAAATCAAATCAAGGGAATGTAATAGTAAATCATGCGCACAATTTACCAACTATTTTTTCCCCCTGGATGTCATGTGCGGGGCTCCGTAGTTAACTGCCCTTTCCACTTTATAGTTTTGTTATTTTGTACATTTAATTTGCACCTCAGGGTAACCATTTACAGTTTAATTATTATAAGAGGAATCCTGCTAATATCCAATAAAAAAAAACACACAACAACAACAACAAAAAACAATGGGAAATAAGAAGAAAAATAAAATGTAAATCATTAATTTTCTAAATTGTTCTACAACGTAAAATAAGTTTAAAATCAACTAATATTTAAATAAAATAAAAAAGATTTTACTTTGTTACTTTGTTAATTGGTATTAATCATGTTTAGTTTCAGGAGATCGGTCGTCATGATCCCGCTTCCTCGAAACTGCGCACTCCATGTTCTCCACATCCGGGACAGAAGAAGCACTTCTTCATCTCTGCTGGAAAACGCCCTGGCCAAACAACAACTCTCTCCCACATTCTGCTGCAGGTCTTTACTCAACAACGCGTAAACCCTCATGAACACACAGCTGTCAGCAGGACCTCAGAGGTCAAGAAGCCCAGAAACACAAACTCCGCTCATAAACGCTGAACACACACAGAGGCATCATGAAACAGCGTATAATTAATCATGTAATAAGCTAATAACAAACTCTGGACCGCATTGAAAGATCATTCTTTTAGGAATTGCAAGCCGACTTCCTAAAGCTACTTAATGCATGTAGTATTCCCAAATGACACGTTTAGACCACATACCTTGCTCCTCGGGAAACTTTAGTGACTGACTGACTGACTTCCGCGTTCCGCGCGCTCATCGATCACCGGCGTGACGTCACTCGAGCGGACTCTGACCTCACCTGTCACCTGTCTGATGATCAGGTACTAATGTTCTGCCTTTTTATCATGCTCTCCATTTCAAGCAGAACTTTTCACCACATAGATGTTATATATGGAACAATAAGGATCTATTATAAACGCATTGTTTTTGAAATATTGTTTTGATAATGGCATGGCATCATATTGGTGGATCAGTTATTTAATTTAAATGGTTTTCTTTCCACTTACAACGAGTTTTTGGCACATTACAAGATTCCTGTAACAGTGTGAGTGGGGACTATGATATACAATATCTCCTGAAATTTGTATATGCAGACATCAGGAAATAATCAATATTCAACAATGGTCCCGAGTTATAGTAAGTTATTATGTATGTAATATTTGGTTTTCCTTTAACTCACAAAACAGATCCATAAGAGCGTTATTTAAAAAATAAAATAAAATAAAAATAAAGAATGTGTCTCTGCCTTATATTTACTCATATTGAATCAATATAGTGTGAACATTTTTTGATTTATACCTAATCAATATTTAATTACAAACAAAGTTAAGGAGCTATAATTCAAAATTATACATATACCCAGTTAAACATTACTTTGTGAAAAAGGGACATGGATTTTAATTGAACTTTTTTGCGACTGTCCCATTTGTAAGAACATTCTGGCAAAATGTTTGTGATTTTATCACAGAGAACATCGATGGCCAATCTGTGTTGTTTTGGAAACGTTTAATCGCGATTAATCAAATCCAAAATAAAAGTTTGTGTTTACATAATAAATGTGTGTGTATTGTGTATAATTATTTTGTATATATAAATACACACACATGCATGTATATATTTAAGAAAAATGTGTTATTTATATATAAAATAGTTCTATTTATAATATAATATAAATCATATAAAATATATATGCAGTATATAAATGCAAATATTTCTCAAATATATACATGCATGTGTGTGTATTTATATATACAAAATAATTATACACAATACACACACATTTTTTTTTTTGGATTCATTTTATCGCGATTAAGCCCTAATTTGTTTATTCAAGTTTATTCAACATTCAAGTTTTGTCTCTCTGCTAGTTGCTTAGAAAACAGCATAAATGTAGAAATATGGTGTTGCTGTTGGTCGACCGGTTGCTTCATTACGACTTCATATCACCAGCACAAAGGTTAGCTGGGAAAAGGAGCAACTAACAGACTTTGTACTGGGAGGATTTTTAAGTTAGACCTTCAACAAACTCAATGGCATTAGCTTCTCCAGTTCTGATGTGAAGTGCCGTCAGGACAGAACACTTCAGCATGAAGTTCTGCAAGCAAGAGTCAAGTCACAGTTATTTATACAGCGCTTTTTACAGTACAGAGTGTTTCAAAGCAGCTTTACAGAGATAACAGGGAAATAATGCAACAAAGTTTGTTTTCAGAAGAAACAGAGTAAATAGCTTTAACAGAGAGAGCAGAGCTTCATTTAATCAAGGCTTCTTAATCCGGTTCCTTTCCAATCCCACTACAACACAATTATAAGCACAACTATACCAATTATACAAAATTCACTTTTATATGGTGAACATAAATGTGTCGGGAGGGTGTGTCTGTGTACACAATCACCCTATGGTAAATATTCACCCACTATTTTTTTTTTTTAATCCCCATAAATCATAAGTAGCGTCTCAGAATAAGCCGTTTTCAGTTTCTATGCAATGTGATGTCACACTGTTTAGGTGTGATCAAATATGAGATTTGATCCCCCGCCCACGACTGCTGACGGACTCCGCCCCATTGGCATAGACTCCGCCCCCAGTGAGCTGTACACAGTCCGCCATGTTTATCTCCTCGCCTGAGCATTTAACAGTAGCGTTCAAGTAAGAAACTTATTCTTATTAAAGCAACTAAAGTTATGCAGTCAGGAGCAGCGAGTGATTTTCTGTGTTTATTTTGTTGTTTGACTCATATTAACAGCATATAGCAGTAGTATATTACACTGCTGTCACTTTAATACACAGATATTTAATATACACATGTGATTTCTTTCCCTGCTGTTTACGTTCACAGACATAACTGACTGTTTATGTGAACTTTGTGTGTATTTGACAGTTTAAGCGCAACAAGATGTGAAAGAGAAGTTAGAGTAATGCTCACGGGACACGCATGCCTCAGATGTTCTCTCACAAAACCACATATCAGAAGTTTAGACAGATATTGGTTTTACACACATGCAGATAATAAACTTTCATGATGATGAACTGCAATGCCACATGAGCGTGATCGAGATTATAATCAAAACCAAACAGATGTTTTAGTTTTTGGCAGAGTATCCGAGGCTCGAGCTGTAAAGGCTCCGCCCTCTTCTGGAAAAGGGGGCGGGGAGCCACCGCTCATTTGCATTTAAAGATAAATGCACGAAAACAGTGCTTCCCTTCCACCCAAACATGATCTGTGGGGTACTTTGAGCTGAAACTTCAGACACATTCTGGGGACGCCTGATCTTGTAAAAAGGGGTATAATGGTTTATTGTATTGTTATCATTTTCGTTTGTGTGATTTTTAAAAATATTTTCTTATAAAATATAATGTAGGTAATTTATTTCATTGCGTTAAAATTTAATCAGTATTTTTAAGTGTAAAAATGTTCCACCAAAAACAAAGTTTTTAGAGTGCAAGTACAGTAGCAAACACGTACGCTTCAGTCATTCATTATTTCACATGCACGTTTGGATTATCCATGAACATAAATAAGCATAAGTGTGTGTGTGTGTGTGTGCGTTTTTGATTAAATCCGTTTGATTATGTTCCGCTACGTTTGTTACCACCATCCTCACTGCATTCCCTTTTTAGTTTTCATGGCCTTTAATTTGCACTGTTTAGAGGAAACTATCCCCTGATAATCAAACCCATGATCTTGAGGCTTTTAGCTCTAGTTTTAGCTTCAGGAACACTATACTATACACTTTAAGGTGTTTAGATGCAAATAATTATGGGCTCCAATTGAAATCGTTAGTGTCCTTTTAATTATTATGATTCTGAAGTCTATGACAACCCATAGAAACGCTTGCAGGAATGTTATGAAATTTGGCACACAAATAGAAGACAGTCTAAACTGTCACCACAGCAAATGTGGAGTCTCTAACTAAATCCCATAGCTAATAACTTTTGATCCGTAAAGGCTAGAAACAAAATTATTTTTTTCCTCTGACGTAATTTTCCGTCATGAAAATTTCTGCCATTTTGAAATTTCCGAAAAAGCCTTTCTGAACTCCTCCTCCTAGGGCATTGCTCCAATTTACACCAAAATGAACCAGATCATCTTCAGACCATGAAGACAAAAAGTTGTGGAATTAAAGTTGATCGGACAAACCATTCTTGAATAACGCACAAATGAATTCGATGAAGAGCACGCCAAAATGGATGTGAGGCTATATCTTCCCAACTTTAGCATATTCTGACCAAACTTGTGACAACCATGAGGGTACCTGGGCCACCTTGTGGTCAGGAGAAATGAAAATTTGGTTTTGCTTATATTTTGCCAAAAAATCACAAAACTGGTCAGCATGCAGTCAAACAGTCTCCTATTTTCCCACATCGGCCACTGCTATATTTTACAAACGCATTGGTGTATCGTTACGACACTCGTTCAGCATCATCGGCACCATGCCCTGAAGGTACACACATTTTCAAGACTGTTACAAATAGTACCTTTTATTCTATTAGGTGGCAAATAAACAGATTTCTGCACAGAAGTAGTTTAATTTGTCGTAACAAATTACATTGGGGGTCATAAAGAGTAACACCTTGTATTAATAATGGGAATGCTGCTACTATTTATTTACCTGTAGTCCGAAATGAATTTGAACAATGTGAACATTAATGGTAAGATGTCACATTAATAAACAGAGTCAAAGTAGGGATTAGAAAGCAATAAGATACGAGAGGCTAGTGCTGTATAGTGAATAAGTGAGTACCTGGCTCATAGCTTTTATAAAACGGTTAGCCTACCACACAATATGAAAATAAAAAATATGTATCAATGCATCATGAAGTAAAATCACTAAAAGCCTTCCTTCAGCTGGAAGTCTCAGACAGTGAACAGGAACTTATTACGCCATTAGATGGCGGCAAAGATTGTCTTTATCAGCGAGTCTTTCTGTAGCAAACACTTTTATATAGAAACGACTGACACTTGTTGTGAACACGGACAACTGACAAATGCTTTGACTAGCGCTGTCAGGCACGGGAACACCTTAACCCTTTATATTGGCATCGGCCATTACATATTTACAACAGTAATATCCTATACTAAACCTAAACTAATATTGACAAACTATATACATTTGAAAGCTTACAATCTCTAGTGTGACTGATTTTCTAAATGAATTACAAAGGAGCCGTAATTTATCAATTTGAAATAAGAATATGTTCATACTCCTGAGGCGAGTTCAGACCTTTATTTTGAAATAGTGATGAACATGAAAAATCATGAAAGAATGGTAGAAACCTCAGTTTGTTTTCATGCCAAGAGTTTAAAAGATAGCATCCATTCAATTCTTTTAGAAAAAAAGGTCTGAAAATGTTTTAAATATATATATAAAAAAATAATAATAGATTCAGCATTAGTGATGTGGCAGCGAGCTATAATGCACATACGTGATCTTCTGTGTTTCTTAGAGGCTGAATTCATTTCAAAATCTGCCAAACTTCCAACACTACTTCTGAATAGGATGTCTACTTCATAAATTGTATGAAAATTGTAATAATGGTTCAGACTCAAACCACATATGGAAATGGAGGCGCCCTTATATGGGCAGTAATGTCCACTAGTGGAGAAGTGTGGTACTGCGCCCAAACTACATCTCACTGAACGCTCATTTCAAGAGATATCAACCTAACATTTGAAACACAACTTGTTCAGATTTTTGGCTTTTATTTTTTTGTTGTTGCATTTTTAGAGTCCACCAGGTTTTGAAAATATATATTTTATATAAAATATGAATAATTACATTTTTAACATTGTACATTTTCATAAACTCAAACTTCTATAACTTTTTTTTGTTTAACTTTCTTAATTTATTTCACTTCTACAAAAACTGCCAAATGTTTCTTTAAAACAAGACCAATCTTACATCTATATTCCAAAGCATTCTTGAATTACAACCATTTTAAAGTTCATAATGTGCATTTTCATGTCTATTAATAAAGGGGGGCGCTTAAGGGGTTAACTGTTAAAAGGACAATATTCAAATAGATTTTTTTTATTATGAACATAGAACTGGCCTGAAGGAAAATACCATGTCTAAATGCAGGTAATAAACTCGATCTCCCTCACACACAGTACAGCAATGAGAACAAACATGTTTACGTTGCTAAGAGTGGTTGCTAAGGGTGTTGTGTAGCGATACATTGGGTGATCATGAATAAAACACAGCTATGGACCAATCAGAATCAAGGACTGGAACTAACCGGTTTATAAGCAAGCATAAAAAACTGCTAGGAGTCTTTCTGAAGTTCATCTTAATTTAATAATTATGAATGCTTAACACCAAAAGAGTAACATTCACCTGAGTTATTAACATGTAATGGAAAGTGAAGAGCTTTGGCTTGAACTCCAACTCATAAAAGAGCCCTCTCTTAATAAAGGGTTTAAGGCATTTGTATTTTAACAGGTTAACATTTTCCCTATAAACAAAGCATGACTGTTTAAGACCACAGTGACCAAAAACTGGGACAATTAGCATCAAGCAACTCAACGGCATGTATTTACTGTAACTTAAATGTGTTTTGTATATCAAGACAAAAGAACTAAAGCAATACAAATAAAAAAAAACGTTATGGAACATCTACATAATATAAAAATGCGGACATTTAAGACTGCATAATTCATACATTCACAAAACAAAGGTAATTTCAGAATATGCAGTTTTCCATACTTAGAAAAAATATAACTTATGTACAAAAAGCATCAAATCTTTTTGTTTCATCTCATTTACGGTGATTAATACACGGAAGCATGATGGCTTGTAAGTAAGGTATTAAAGATTAAAAAAGATGACTATGATATCACGTTCACACAGTTTGTTTTTTAATCTTTCTGTTTGTGTTGTTGCGTTGTAACCCAATGTCACATGACGTCAAGTGGACCACTGAGCGATGCTTACCGTGACACACCACAATTGCAGTTCAGGGAATCGGTAAAAGAGGGGAAAAGAAAGCTGAAAAAACTTGGATTCAGAATATACATGGAAGGGACGCAAAAAAGGCTGGAGTCTCAAAGAGGACGAGGTAAACAAGCACCGCACGATCACACCGCTCTCCATCCCCGTGCTCATGGCGGTCGCTCACCGGAGGCGCCGCGCCTGAACCGCCGCTTTATTGCCTACAAACTGCAGTGCATTCATTCTGCCCAGTCAGATCTCTCCAAATGCTCACTGCACTCTCGCCACCCACAGTGCATTAGTAGCCATTGCTGTTCAGATTGATGGAGTGCAGATCTGTGACTTGCATGACGTTGATGCCGCTGGGCTCTAACCGCGTGAACCCTTCGGATGACAGCGTGCCCATAGTAACTAGCGTCTGCGGGTCAGTGGTCATGTCGCCCGAGGCACAGCCGTCAGCCGCGCTCGCAGTCGTGACGGTGGTGTCCGCCGCGCTCACGCCGCCAGCGGGACCTTTCTTATTCATATGGGTCTTGATGTGCTTGGACAAGTGGTCGCTGCGCATGAACCGCTTGGGACACTCTGGGCACGAGAACTTCTTCTCACCTGTAAACAGACAAAGGGCAAAGTTAACCGTCCGGAGTCAACCTGTTCAGAATAAGAAACAGTGCAAAACCGGGGTTTTTGCAAGGCTTGAGTCTTAATTTGTGAAATAAAAGCATTAAAGGGGACAGGACTATACAGTCAGACCAAAATGTATTCAGACTCCTTCAACATTTCTCACATTATCAGTTTATTCGCTATACTTTAGAAAACGGTGATAAAATATGAGCAGAACTGAGTTGATATTTGACAGGTTTTGTCCGTCCTTCTGTTAGACTCTCACACATGAATTATGTTGAATATCTGTCAGCTGTTCAATTTAACTACACAATTAGATAATACCAGTTTAGCTCAACCAGTGACCAAGCAATGCTTCATTGTGTTCAGTAGTGTTGTCAAAAGTACCGACTTCGGTACCAAGTCGGTACTGAAATTTAAAAAATGTGACGCTTTGAGCGCTGTTGAGCGGAATCGTTAACACCTCGGAATGGCCGGCCATTGTCACGTGCTCATCAAATATGTCTGTGATTGGCTACAATGATCAGCGCTTCAAAAACATGTTGTAAATATACATCAATAACGCTCTTCAGCGAGCGATTACACAGATACACACGGGAACGTTTGAAAGCAGGCGTCTATCAGCGGATCGATCCACTGGCGCTGATAGACGCCTGCTTTTGCTTTCAAAACACTTTCAAACACTTCCGTGCGCTCTCAAACGCTCCCGTGCGCTGATCATTGTAGCCAATCACAGACATATCCTATGAGCTCCTGAACACAATGGCCAATCAGAGGTGTTTATGATTACGCTCAACAGCGCTCAAAGCGTCACATTTTTTAAATTTCAGTACCGACTTGGTACCGAAGTCGGTACTTTTGACAACACTAGTGTTCAGTGTGTGTGTAAAAAGAGCATTAGCAATTACAGACAAAACACTTCAGCAGAACATGATCAGCTCAAAGTGGCCCAATCATTTTTGGTCCCAAATTTTACTGGTAGTCGCAGCATGAATTTTTTTGGGTATAATGTGTCAGTTTATTTTGCTATCCTCACTTACATAAATTAACTATAGTGTCATGCAGCCACTAGTGTAAAAAAAGAAAAGAAAAAAGTTTTGCTATAAAAAATACTGCAAGTTTCAGAACTCAAAAGTTCCTTGATAGTATTTAAAATCACTTTTATTGATACCAAGCTGCCAAACGACTCGTTATACACGTTTGGGTTTTTATTCCCTGATGTCAGTTCACCTTTTAGTGCTCAATCCCGTTCTGTACACACACAGTTCAGTCGTTTACAGGAGTGACAACCGCATTCTACACACCAATTAACTCCTGAAAAATTCAGGTAGTGACAAACGCATCTTATACCAGTAGATGTCTACAGCTCTAAACTGAACAACTAGTTGTTAATGACGTATTTAAATGCACACCAGGGACACGTCTCTGTTCTGTACGCGTGCGGTGTAGGAAACACGAAGAGGTACAAGCCTCGGCTCATGAGTGTTGCCAGATCTTCCTAGAAAAAACAAGCTAACAAGCCCATAATAAACCAAGATAAATGCAAATGCTTAATATTGAAAAGTTTAACCAAGACCAAAATATCACGATCCACACCTGCCTACTTTATTAACTCCATAAACTGGATCACTTCATGAGAAAAGCTCAATCAATAAGCCACAAAGCACGTTTAACAAGTTTACATTTTAAATAATGACAGAATTTTCATTTGTGGGTGAACTAACCCTTTAAATTGTAATATTATTTCAATAAGTATTACTGTTTTTACTCTATTTTTGAAGAAATGCAGCATAGGGGAGAAGAGATCTATATACGTGTACAGCTATACAGCATCTCCATGTTAACCCTTTAGAACCGGATGCGCCGTCGCCGACACAGATCAGCGAGCTGTATTCATTGTACCGTAACTCTTCAACGTTTGCACTATCAAAACCATTCAAATTGCCCCTGACAGTAGACAACATGCGCTTTTCGGAAATATACGGCTTATTACGGTAATTTCATGCTTTCCATCAGCAAATGACAGCAGCTTTCTGGCAGAGCGGGAAGGAAGGATTTGAACCGAGAGATACGAAGCGCAGCGGGTTAGAGTGTTTTGGATCGCATAAAATAATAAAAGAAACGAACAAATACATGGTGAAAGAAGTGGTAGACAGCAGAAGAGGCGATTGGGATGATTTTTAATGAAACTTGGGAGTCTGATGGCCGTTACTTTTTCACGCATCTTTACATGTGGTGTGTGCATGTGTGTGTGTGCGTGCCTAATATGAATGGACGCATTTGTATGTGTGCGTGTATGAAAAAAAGTGTCCTAAATGAAAACTATGCAACCCAATGTCACAAAAAACACTTGTATAGTTGTATTATACTTAATTTTTCAACTTTAAAGTGTTAGTTTATTTAATTCGTGATTTTTCTGTTTTTTTTCTAAATAAAAATCGAAAAATGTATTCTCGTTTTTTTTCTTTTTGTCTATTTAAATTCTATTTTCAAACTCACCACACACAATAATGGTCAATAACTGTAATTTGTTGAAAGCTAATCTTTTTCTGAAAAAGATGACACCTTGCACATGAAGATAGCACATTGTTTTAGAACTTTATAGTAAAAAAATCAAAATATGTGAAAAACACCCATTTTAGCTTCAGGTTCTAAAGGTTTAAGGATCCAAAAAATTTTTTATTTTTTTTTTAACCTAATAAAAACTTTATAACTGACTGTTAATTTGAATACTCATCAAGATGGACATTGATAATATTGTGTGTATTTGACCGTTAAGGCCGCCAGTTTATCAAGGACACATATGCCTGTCAGACAGCAAGCAGGTACAGAAACCATTTCTTTCATGGCTTAATGAGTTTCTTTAATTAGCTACTATTTTTAATATTAAGCATATCCCCTGTTTCTTTATTGCACTGATGCATACAAACTACTAGTAAAAAAACAATACAGCACAATCTCCATTCTCCATTTACTTTCCCATGCCATTGACGAGATTTTCTGTCATTTATGTGACGCTTTCCTGTCATTGACACGTTTTTCCAGCAATCATACAGCAGGGGGCGCTGTTACAGATCTTCTGAAATAGCACAGCATCTCAGAATCCAAAAACAAGTGAAAATCCACTAAACCAGAAAGAGATTTACATATTCATACAAAAAAAAAAAATATAGGCGCTACAAAAGTTTTCTGAGTCAGATCAAAAAATGCTGGCGGGCACTTTATTAGTAAACGTTGGTGGGGAAAGTTATTTGACAATTTATATTATATATCGATATATATATTGTCATACTGTCCAGCCTTCAGTTAAACATTCAAAAATGGGCTTGACCTGAAACGCACAGCAAACTTTACACTTGATGAGATTACCCAGCAGTGCCAGGCTAAACTCACCGGTGTGTGTCCTCTTGTGTCTCTGCAGCTCATCGGAGCGTGTGAAACGTTTCCCACAGAAGGACCAGGAACAAACGAAGGGTCTCTCCCCTGTGTGCCAGCGTAAGTGTGCCCGTAGATGAGATGTTTTCCCGTAAACCTTGCCACACCCAGGAATGTGGCAGATGTGCTGCTTCTTCTTAGTGGGGTCATTGCTGCAATAAGAGAAGAAAAAAGAAACACATTTAGTTTAAAGCTGCATATAAGGGATAATGTACAGTCAGATCACTTAGTGAAGTCTCATTTATTTATATAGAGCTTTATTTGTCCAGTTTTGGCTTGAGTTACTGCTGCCTTTCTCTCAGCTGAACCAATCTGGCCATTCTCTGGCCTCGGACACGTTAAGGCATTTTCGCTTATTGTATATTTTCTTTTTCTGACCATTCTCTGTAAACCTTAGAGATGGTTGTGTGTGAAAATCCCAGTAGATCAGCAGTTTCTGAAATACTAAGACCAGCCCGTCTGGCACCAACAACCATAACCACATTCAAACTCACTTTGATGGATAGACTCACTTTGACTAACCCTCATTAAGGATTAGTTCACTTTTAAAAAAACTTTTGCTGATAATGTACTCACCCCGATGTCATCCAAGATGTCCATGTCTTTCTTTCTTCAGTGGAAAAGAAATGAAGGTTTTTGATGAACACATTTCTCCATATAATGGACGTCAATGGGCCCCAAACGGGTCAAGGTCCAGATGACAGTGTCAGCGCCGCTTCAACGGGCTTTAAACGACACCAGACGATGAATACGGGTCTTATCTAGCGAAACATCGTCATTTCAAAAATAAATAAAAAAGTTTAAGTTTTATAAGCACAAACGCTCGCCTTGCTCTGTTCTGTGATGCGCGTTCGTGACGTCACGTGATACGCAATTACGTTGAAAAGGTCACGCTTGACGAGTCAGTGTTTACAGATGTGCGGAAAGAGGACCCAGGGCATTAACTTTTAACTTTTTGAGGCATTTGTCAAGACCTTTTTGAGGCATTTTTTGTCAAGTAAATTTATGTTTCACTTCTCCATGTACAAAAGTCACTTGTCCGGGTAAAGATTTATAATTTTATCATTTATTTTTGATAAATGCCACTTTCTACCCGGCAGAGGCTGAATTACCAAGGGATACTTTAAAACGTGTAGCTACTTTACATCTGAACATTAGCTAATATTTAACTATGTACATTTAACCAATACAAATGCTGTTAATGCTTGTTTACAGCACACGACTGCCGACGCTAGCTAGCTAACGTCACTCACTTGTCAGCCGGGTTGGGTTTCCCCGACAGACGCCACAGAACATTACTCCGTCTTCATAAATAACCCAGTCGAATTAATTTCCATTTGGTTACAAATTTTCGTTCCCGTTTTAATTCGTATGGTGCTGTTGGTGTGACTGTAAGGTGACTTGTTTTTGGAGCTTTTCCTGGCGCTTTGAGGCAGGTAAAAATGTTTCAACTTGGACTGACTCCTGATTGGCCAATCAAAGCATTCTGAGTTGGACGCTGGTTCGACGGATTGTGGGGGAATTTTTTTTTCTGTTTCAAATCGGTAAAATTAAATCTGTAAAATAGACGTAATGAGTGGCACATAATGTGAAGTAACATGGCATTTTATTTTGTTTGAAATTTAACTTGTCCAGTAGGGCAAATAATTTTCACTTCCACAAAAATAATCCATTTGTCCCAGACAAGCCTTAATGTCGAGCCCTGAGGACCATACACACATATTCAAATGTCTTTGTGTCAGTTTATCGTTTAAAATGGCCATTTCGTGTGCATATCCTGGGTGTTGTAATATTAAAAAGCCTAAAAGAAAATTTTCGTCAGGATAGAAATGTTTGACTTTTCACAGAAGCGTGACCTTTTCAGCGTAACTGCGTATTACGTCACGAACGCGCATCACAGAACAGAGCAAGGCGAGCATTTGTGCTTATAAAACTTAAACTTTTTTATTTATTTGTGAAATGACGATGGTTTCGCTAGATAAGACCCGTATTCATCGTCTGGTGTCGTTTAAAGCCGTTGAAGCGGCGCTGACACTGTCATCTGGACCTTGAACCGTTTGGGGCCCATTGACGTCCATTATATGGAGAAATGTGTTCATCAAAAACCTTAAATTCTTTTCGACTGAAGAAAGAAAGACATGGACATCTTGGATGATATCAGGGTGAGTAAATTATCAGCAAAAGTTTTTTTTAAAGTGAACTAATCCTTTAAATCATATTTTTTCCCCATTCTGATGCTCAGTTTGGTCATTTTTCCAGACCTTTTTTTACTGAAGGTAAAAGTCGCCGTAATCTTTACTGACATTGTCCATAATGATCACGGAGACGCACATTCGGACGGGACTAAAATCACAGAGAAGCTCTGGTAATTATTACTTTACCTCACCGCTCCATGCTAAACTAGTCCCGTCCGAATAGGGCTTAAGACTCTCACTTCCGATTAAACAGCGCACCTGTCCACTGTACGTCTCCTTAATTTGACTGGATGTTGAAGCTTTGTGCAAGCGAACAAGCCTTTAATATTATAAAAGTATTGTGTTAGCTTGAGTCGTACCGTCCCTCTCCGTCTTTGCAGTACGGGCAGGTGCAGGCTTCCCTGCGCGTGCGTCGGCTGGTGGTGGTCGGGCTGCTCTCCACATTCTCATCCATCACACTGTTGTCCTCCAGACCGTCTCCACCCGCACCACTCACTTCACCTGCGGAACAAGCGCTGAACATTACACCTCTACACACGACAAACACACACTCAAATACAGCCACAAGCAGCCGGGAAAATTACAGATAATTAAAGGGATACTTCACCGCTGGAAAGATGAATGTGTATTTACACCGAGTCATTTATGTAGTAGAAATGTGAAATTATTTTAGAAGTTGGTGCCTTCTAGACTGAGAAAAGCCAGAAAATGTATTTTTGGCTCATGTGGATTAAAGACAACTAGACGACTCGAAACTGAAAAGACGCCGTTTTATCGTGAGTCTCTGTGACGGTTTAGTTGATAAATACTATTTTTACCGTATTTTCCGGACTATAAGTCGCATTTTTTTTTCATAGTTCGGCTGGTCCTGCGACTTATAGTCAGGTGCGACTTATATATCAAAATTAATTCATACTGACTGAGATGAACCAAGAGAAAACATTACCGTCTACAGCCGCGAGAGGGCGCTCTAGTTAGCGGAGTTGTTCAGAAGCGACACAGAGGATGAACTCAATGTATTCAGTGTTGAGGAATGAGATCGGGAGCTTGGTGAACTTGCTGACCGGTAACTTGCTGGACTCGCTGGCTAATGTTAGTTTAGCCTATTCAGCCTCACAGTATATGCTCTTTATGCTATTGTGGAGCTGAATAACTGTTAATGTGTTACGCTAACACACCGGACACTATTCAGCTGTTGTTCTGTGTGCTGTTGTGCAGCTGAATAGCCTTTCCAGATTAAATGTCTGTTCTTGGTCTTGGATTTTGTGAAATAAATTTCTAAATAAACGCGACTTATAGTCCAGTGCGACTTATACTAGTAGTAGTATTTGAGTTTATATGATATCAGCATCACCGGCTATTACATGGCAGATACATGTACATAACATTAAACAACATAAGTAGAAAATGAAAAACTTAGACAAAAAGAAAAGAAAAAAGATGAACAAAATGAGCACAATTCTATAAAAGATTCTTAAATGTCCTAAAAAAAAAAAAAAAAAAAAAAAAAAATCGGATCCATAAATAAGTCCTTTTGCCTCAGAAATTATGCCTTATATCTATTGCACACTATTCCACATCTGATCTGAAGTTGCCAGAGCTGTAACTGGTTCTGTGTTGCACTAGAAATGGCCAAGGCCTTGGGATTAATTCCCAACCCAATGCGTTTTCTTTATTTGTGTGAAATATAACTTTAGTAATTCTATAGCCATGTGATTTGCTATTAGAAAGACTTCAAGCTAATTTATTTTACTCAGTGACTGAGAAATAAAATGTGTTTAAAGGGAGATAATGGACTGTGTTTTCCTGTTTCATCTCACGCATGTCATTTTCAAGGTTGGTATTCAAAATTCAAGAACATTTCAAACCTTGAAAATGGTTCAAATCAAGCATTTTCCAAACTCTGCACGAACCATAAAAAAAAAGAAAAAAAAAGGTAAATCGTCTGACATTTTAGAGTGTGGTATGTTTTAAGGTGACAAATTAATTCATTATTAAATTAAGGATGTAACTATTAAAAATGTGGCACTTAGAGCTAAAAAAAAGATGAAAGAGGAGGGTTTTATGATCCTACAAAAATAAATATTGGTGGTCGGTGTCAGTCTCAAATTTCCTGATCAGTGATCACCAACACATCATAATCACTGGCAATATTATGCAAATAAAGCAAATATGCCACAGTTGTAATGATGCATTAAAATTATTTTCTTAGCGAAAGATTTAATATAGCCAAAAATAGAAACCGAATATAAACTTTAATAATAAATTAATTCTATTTATTAAAAAAATTAAATCAAAACATTTAAATTGCACACTTTGTATCAACGGGATACATTTTATATAAACTTTTCAATTATATAATTATACTTTCTCCTATTTTTGTTGAAATATAAATATTTTACAACACAAAAACTCAGTAACAGGTTAAGTAAAAATAATGAAAATACAATATAGTACATATATTTATTAAGGATTTATTAAATGCTCTCTAGTTATTTTTTATATAAAAATAAAATAATCGCAGCCTTTGCCAAATCGCTGACAGACCAGCTCAATTTTTATATGAAAAAGTCTCAACTTTCAAATTTGGCATTTCAAAGACATTTTAACAATAAATATCGTTTTGTGTCTGACAGATCGCTGTAGAGCCTCAGTTAAAGGGATAGTTCACTTTAAAATGAAAATTCTGTCATCATTTATTCACCCTCAAGTTGTTTCAAACCTGTATGAATTTCTTTCTTCTGCTGAACACAAAGGAAGATATTTTGAAGAATGCCGGTAACCAAATAGTTAACTGGTCCCATTGACGTCTTCCATAGTATTTTTTTTTCCTACTATGGAAGTCAATGGGACCAGTTAACTGTTTGGTTACCGACATTCTTCAAAATATCTTCCTTTGTGTTCAGCAGAAGAAAGAAATTCATACAGGTTTGAAACAACTTGAGGGTGAATAAATGATGACAGAATTTTACTAACTCTCCTGACTGCTTTGTGGGACAAAATGGCAGATGGCAAAGTATGATTGGTCAAATCACCTGTCAATCAAACTCCCTACGAAGGGTCAATAGAGAGCCTAAGCCCCTCCCCTTCCGGTGCACCATCATGGGACCTTATTTCGGAAAAATATTGTATGGTAGTCAATGGCGAGAGACAACAAATATTTTGATCTCGTTGAATTGTGCCCTGAATTACACATAATGATGTTTGTCGATTTAAAAGATACATTTTAAAGTCAAGAAAGTCACAGTTTGATGTAAAACTGTTGAGGTATAAGACTGTGAACATACGTAATTACAAAGACTGCAAACCCAAAAGGCGCACATGTGACGTCATACCTTTTCTCTCAATGAATGAAGCTAACTTTACTGAAGCTAACTTTACTGAAGCTAACTTTACTGAAGCTAACTTTACTGAAGCTAACTTTACTGAAGCTAACTTTACTGAAGCTAACTTTACTGGAGCTAACTTTACTGAAGCTAACTTTACTGGAGCTAACTTTACTGGAGCCAACTTTACTGAAGCCAACTTTACTGAAGCCAACTTTACTGAAGCTAACTTTACCGACGCTAACTTTACCACTTTACTGAAGCTAACTTTACTGAAGCTAACTTTACTGGAGCTAACTTTACTGGAGCTAACTTTACTGGAGCTAACTTTACTGGAGCTAACTTTACTGGAGCTAACTTTACTGGAGCTAACTTTACTGGAGCCAACTTTACTGAAGCTAACTTTACTGAAGCTAACTTTACTGGAGCTAACTTTACTGAAGCTAACTTTACTGGAGCTAACTTTACTGAAGCTAACTTTACTGGAGCTAACTTTACTGGAGCCAACTTTACTGAAGCCAACTTTACTGAAGCCAACTTCACTGAAGCTAACTTTACCGACGCTAACTTTACCACTTTACTGAAGCTAACTTTACTGAAGCTAACTTTACTGGAGCTAACTTTACTGGAGCTAACTTTACTGGAGCTAACTTTACTGGAGCTAACTTTACTGGAGCCAACTTTACTGAAGCTAACTTTACTGAAGCTAACTTTACTGGAGCCAACTTTACTGGAGCCAACTTTACTGGAGCCAACTTTACTGGAGCTAACTTTACTGGAGCCAACTTTACTGAAGCTAACTTTACTGGAGCCAACTTTACTGGAGCCAACTTTACTGGAGCCAACTTTACTGGAGCCAACTTTACTGGAGCCAACTTTACTGAAGCTAACTTTACTGAAGCTAATTTTACCGAAGCTAACGTCTGTCATGTTTTCTACAGTCTTACGTTATAATCGTGACGTTACGCTGTGATGCTGGAGTGTGTTGTACCAGACTGCACACACACAAGCAACGGTGACGTATAGTGCGAGACGAGAGATGAAGTTCATTGAGTGATTTCCACATAAAACTAAATGTTACTCTTCTGTTTTATGACAAACTGCGACTTTCTTGACTTTCATAATTATATTTACATTGACAAACATCATATGTGTAATTCAGGGCACAGTTCGGACGGAATAAAAACATAAGTTGTCTCTCGCCATTGACTACCATACAGATTTTTTCCGAAATAAGGTCTCATGAGCCGGAAGCGGAGGGGCGGGACTTAGGCTCTATTAGAATAAAAGCAAAGCAGACTGACCTGTTGTATTGGAGATGGTGATGGGGACCCCCTGCAGCTGGTGCATCAGTCCTGCGCTGCCGAGCGTGTTCAAGTTGATGGTCTGAAGGCCAGAGAGCTGCATGGTTCCTGGTGTGCCCGCCTGAGCCAGTGTGATCTGGGCGTTCGCGGGGCTCTGCAACTGAAGGGTCTGCCAGCTGACCTGGCCATTCGGACCCACGGTACGGATCAGGATGGGGCTTCCGTTCGCGATGGTCTGGATCTGAACATTTTGCACTCCATCCTGAGACAAAGTCTGTGTTGCGAACATCTGCCCCCCGGCCGAGACCGAGCCGGGCTGAACGGTCTGCAGGACCTGCTGTGGCTGAATGAGAATCTGCGCTTGACACTGTTTCTGCCCGTCTCGATTATCAGACGCGACGGACATGTTCTGGAAGGGCTTACCCGTGTCTCCTTTGCTACTCTGGGTTAGTGTTACGATGCCTGACGTGGCCGTCCGTGTGCTGGTAGTAGTGCAATACTCCACTGGAGCTGTAGACGACGTGCACTGGAGAAGCTGTTGAGATGTGGCTAAATTTCCTCCAGCGTTCGGATCACTTCCGGGCGTACCAGAGCTAACCGGGAGAAGAGTGATGTTAGCATTCAGAGGCATGTTGGTGAGGAACTGCGTCTGATTGGGAAGCACAGTCCCGCCCAGACTGATGTTCTGCAGAGGTATTGCTTGCTGGAAAAGGCCTGGGTTTATTAAGATGTTTCCCGCACCAGTACCTCGGTTAGCGGGGGCGGCGATGAGCTGCTGGTTACCATTAGGCGAGGACACGAGCTGAAACTGCCCGGATGCCGTGTTTGACGCATCCTGAGCCGTCTGAGCAAACTGAAGCTGCTGTCCATCTACAGTCTGAAACTGTGGGATCACCTGATACTGGATATTTGGCATCATACCAGAGAGGGCAGTGAGCACCTGTTGATTTTGTAGGCTTTGTGAGGACGCCATCACATACTGGGGTTGCACCACAGCTCCAGTCTGTCTGCTTTTGTCCTCCGAGGGAGAGCTGGCGCTAGTGGAGCCGGTGGCAGCCTGAGAGCTTGCGGGTATGATGTGCCAGCCGTTGGAGGCATGTGACAGATGAGGGTGCTGGAGCTCGATCTGTGTGTCCTGTGCCTGGCTTTGCCGTGTCTGTTGTTCCACAGTGTCGTTTTCATCGATCCGACTGCAGGTGGCTGCTAACAGCGCTAAAGGTGAAGGCTGCTGCGAGTCCTGGGGAGGTAAACGTGCTTTTGAGCCATTTATTATTGCACATTTTAAAAAAAATAACTTAAAATTAAAGTCACCTAGTTCAGTTTATTTATATGTTTACAACACATTCATATGATCATCAAATCAAGCATTTTTTTTTTTTTTTTTAAATGACAGAACTTCAATAATTACAAATAAAATGTTGTAACCATGTATGTAGAGCTGGGCGGTATGAAGGTATATATCGTTTGCATCTATAATTTTTGACAAAGAGAAACAAAAAGCACAAAACAAGTGTTAAGGTTGTATGTTCAGGGGTAGAATGTTCTGCACACACATTACTACGTCTTCTGAAAAAAACATGTTATTGTTGTTTCTTTTACCTGTAAATGTAAAATAATCGTTATCATCATGACAGAAATCAAGGTAAAATTGAGGTCCAACAAAGTACATATTTTTGTAAAACTTGTCTATTGAGTGCATGAAGTCAGAATCCACTCAAAAAATAGTTTTTGTGCACATATCCTTATAGCCAACAAAGTGGAGACACTGTAAATAAGAGATTATTTATGCAGTATAGGCAGATGATTTGATTACAAAAGTAAAAAAAAAAAAAAAAAATCCATACATTTTGTTTTAATAAGACAATATAGGTAATAGGGCTCTGCGATATGGACAAAAAAATTACTATCACAATTTTTGTATCAATATTGTGATTTCGATTTTAATCACAATTTTAAAACAATATTTAATGTAGTACTGTAAAGTATGAAAGACATTTCCCATACCCCAGAAATGTAAATTTCTTAGAATTAATAAACAATTAACACAAGTGTTCACGGGACAAATTATGTTGAATATCTGTCAGCTGGTAAATTTTACTACACAATTAGATAATACCAGTTTAGCTCAACCAGTGACCAAGCAATGCTTCATTGTGTTCAGTGTGTGTAAAAAGAGCATTAGCAATTACAGAAAAAACACTGAAGAAAACATGATCAGCTCAAAGTGGCCCAATCATTTTTGCTCCCAAATTTGTATACATTTTACTGGTAGTCGCTGTATGAAGAATTTTTAGGTATAATATGCCACAGTTTACTTTATTGTGCGATCCTTCCTCACTTAAATGAACTTTAGTGTCCTGCACACACTAGTAAAAATATATTTATATCTGGTGTCTGAAAATGTTTTGGTTACTTCCTCTTAGTAGTACTGGATTGATTATTAATATTTCTTTAGAGCTGATTTGCTACACAAATACAACAAACAATATAGTTACTCTTTTTTCACCATGGTAGTGAGGTGCCATGCATGGTTTTAAATGCGGTTATCATGATCCAAATTCTATTTTAATCCTAACTCAAACAGTCAGAATATTTATATTTTACCCTATAAAAAGGAGGTTGTTAAAATGTTACCAATTTTGTTAATGAACAAATTAACATCTGCACCCCAACTCAAGCTTCTGCCACGTCACTCAGCACAAGCTACTGTCAAATGTGCATTTCTCAGAAGCAAAACATGCAATATTCTCCTGTTTGTGCAAGTGTTTGTCAAGCTCTGATAAAGAATAGTCTGATGATAAAACCACAATTAACTGTTTGGTTTCTACAACTTTCACGCCTTTAAACTTGAAAGAAATAAAGATTTAACATTTATTTTGATAATTATCAATATCGACTGATATGAAAATTGATCGTGATCTTTTTTTGCCCAAATAACCCAGCCCTATTCAGACTAACTCCTTGCTTAGCAACACTGTCTTCTAGCGGTTGCTCCGCCATGACAGTTGTTGACCTGAAAGAGAAAACTGACCATTAAAAGTGGACAAATCCCTCCACACCGCACTGCGCGTCAACTCTGGGGACTTGCACGGCATGTGATGCATTTTTAAAGTGCAACGCCGCACAAAATCGAGCTCTGGTAAGTAGATACAATCTGCATTCACATGTTTTCATAAATTGTGTGTGAGTGTAACTGATGAAAACCGCTCTGGACTGCGCTTCTCAAAAGCATCGTAAGCCCAGATCGTAGAACCATTGGGTCTTGAAGGCTAAATTCACACCGCCAGTGATAAAGCGGCACGACCCCATTTGTTATAATGGAGCACTGGCGACTTCCGGCGACAGTAACCGCTGGCGACCGAATGTGGGCGTGTCAAGGGACACGAGAAAAGTTCAGAAATGTCATCTTTATTCAAATCAGAAGCGAATTTCGCGAGCTACAACCAATAGGGAAGAAGACTTTCAGTGGAGCTCACGCCACCGTCTCGAGTGCCGGCAGGACAGAAGAGTTCACGGTGTTATATGATTTGACTGTAGTCTGTAACCACACACATGGATATAATAAAATTATGCATGGAAAAGAAACGGTCCACCGTCTCAGTGAGTTTAATTCATACATTTATAGTTCGAGTGTTGTAATTTTATGATGCAAGTTTTAAGTTTAGCACTGCGGCAGTTTCTCCTGCATAGGAACAAGAAAATGTATTATTTGTCAAATTCGAATGACGTTTTAGTGATTTATGATGGTATGAGTGAGTTTAATTTGTTGATTAGGCCTAATCGATCGTTAATCTAGTATATTTAATTCACTGGACATTGGCCCTCATTTATCAATCTTGCGTCGAAACGGGCGTATATGTTGGCGTAAGATTATGCTTACACTCCTCTCACCGCCTGATTTATGAAGCTGTGCGTACCTTTGAAATTCAGGTGTACGCAATACCTGCCCCTTGATAAATGCCGCGGCTGAAAACGATCGTCATTAGATTAACACGCCCCTATATATTCACGTCTCCGCCTCCCCCACGCCCTCATTTTACGCCATGGACACACGGATGACGGCAAAGAGGAGAAACTTCTCCGGTGGAAATCCAGTTTAAATCGCTGGTTGGTTGAGCAAATGACCTCACAATGCATTATTTTACAGCACGTGTTTTGAAACATGTAATGGGGTGTACAATAGTGATGATGATGTGAATAATTGCATGACAATTTGTAATATTCTTATTATTAGTATTATGATTTTGATTATTAATGACGCTTATTGTTATTTAGAAGAAGAATGTCTTTGTTATTATTATTATTTGTATTATTATTATTTAAAAGAAGAAGAATGTCATTTTAATTACTTTGTCAGTCTGAATTATTTTTTGGTCATTGAGAGCCTTTCATTCCTGAACCCAGTCCGTGCGCACCTGCCGGGCTTAACTCACAAAAATAAACACTGAAGTTTATAATTTCTATGTTGTTGTTATTTTACAGTGGGTCATAATATATCATATCTTTAGTTTGTCAGTGCGTTTTGTGGTGTTAGGAATTGTTTTTCTGCGCATTTCAGCACTAACTCAAAACATGCGTACATGTACACCACCTCCTGAGCTGGCGTAGGATTTGAGCGTGCCGTACGCCAACGTCCATATTGATAAATCGCAAAGTCACCGTGGTTTTGGGTGTACGCACTTTTCATAAATGAGGGCCATTGTGATCATATAAAAACACTCTCCCAACACTTACGTTTAATTCCTTTGAGCCTAATTCCTAGTCAAATTAAAATGAGATAGTTGTATATCACTTGTGATGGTATTTTGTATAGATATGGCCAGACGTGCGGTCTACCAATAACGTTAGAGCGACAGCAACGCCTACAAGCGACTCGCAGTACAGAGACTAGCGACATGTGGTGTGAACGGGGCTTTAGTGCTCAATTCTGACTTATTACTTAGATTTTTTTGTATAGCGGTTCACATTGTAGTTTTAAATGTGGCCAATATCAGATTCCAGTGCTAACAGATCATGGCCATGCGCACAAGAACGGTAAAGATGTCATACAGAAGTAAACACGGAGGACATTGTGATTACGCGTTTATTTATAGTGCAAATTATTGTGCAGGCAATATAAGTAAAAAAAACAGTTATTAAACAGTTATGATACGAGCCCTCATGTTTAGCTTGTACATATAGAGCTGTCACTGTAATAATAGTAATGAGCTCTGACATCACGGACTACCTTTCACAACTGTCTTGATAACGTCAAGTATGTAAAATCATTGAAGTGACTCCTCATGAGACCAGGATTGTGACGAATGCCAATCTAGAGAGATGTAAAATTTGCATGATTACCAATATGTCTGTTCAGACTGAGGTCGCATTGCAACACATCAGACCTGCTGCATATGATTTAGGACAACATATGGAAGTGCCACGAATCAAATCAGTGTTTAAAAAGATCAGATCCATGTGGTTTGTGCTGTACAAGGTCATTAAAGAGAAACAGATCGGAGTCACATGTGAGCAAAACAAGAAAAATCGGATTTGTGCCTGCAGTCTGAACATGTAGCGTAATATCAACTTGGCTCACAGTGCTTTTGAGAAGCACAGCCCTGGTCTCACCTCCAATCACAGAGCAGAAGCATTGCTTTTGTTTTACTTTCAGTGACAGTTTTAAAAGTAGATTCTCCTTCCTGATCCACCCATTTCCCTCCCACAATCCACCGTGAACCTTCACAGCAGGAAGTGGCAGACAGGGGCGTGGTAGTGGGGGGAAAAGTGGACCTGACTACCCAGGGCCCCGTCTAGGGAGAAAGCCCTTTGAAATCCCATCAAAAAAAAAAAAAAAAAAAAATTAATTTTTTTTTTTTTTTGTTAACCTAATTCGAATTAATTGGGCCCTCCAATTGATGTCATTATTCATTTCAAAATATATTGATAACACCAACTGAGAGAATGAACTCAGTGCCAGACCTTTTCCCTGTTTGTATCACTCCGCTTGTTCGTGTTTGCGCAACTTGCATCATTAAGCCAGAAGGCAGCGACAAGTGACTGTCTTTATGAGTGAGCAATTGAACCATTGATTAAATGAACAGATTAGTCCACAAATATTGATTCATTTAGGAAAGAAAAAGTAGATGAAATTGATATTTGATGCGCATACTAATTGCTCATATGCCTCTGGACACAGAATTATTGCATTGGCGTTTGTTTGAAATGTAACATCTAGCCTATGCAAAATAATCCTTGAATCATTTCTTATTTAAGGCCATTCCCGTTTCGAATATGTGATTGTGTATAGTCAACAATAAGCATAAACATTCTGCATTTCCATTTTATAGTGTGGATAATTCATTGCGACATTTAAACTGATTCTCATGTTTTAGAATTTGTTATCTGATAAAATACTACATACTGCCCACTGACATGCTTTTAAAGCTCCTGTTGTCCATTTTTTTTGGTCTTCAAAACACCTTAAAATTCACATGTTGAGCTCAGGTAAATATAAATTTTCTCGGGGGAGCATGCCCCCGAACCCCCCTAGGAGCACTTTATTCCGGTTTTTAGCTATAAAAACCTGCGCAAAAAAATGATCATGAAGTGAATTGGAAAGTATTTCTCTTTGTTTGAATAACTACTCAACTCTACCTTACACATTAATACACGAAAAGTAAAAACACAACACACAAGTCATTTTACAGCGAAAGAACCAGTCATTACTCTAATCTGATTTGATTATGGATTTAAACACTATTTATACTTGTTTATATTCAAATAATTAAAAAAAAAAAATTATTCAAAATTGAATTTTCATTTTTGCTAACCCGCATCATCTAATGGCATGTGTAGGGGGCCCACTGACATTGTGAGTATACAGGGCCCAGAATTTGGTGCTACGCCCCTGGTGGCAGATATTCATAACTTCACAATCAGAACCTGCCTTCATTTACAAACTCACAACATCATAATATAGCCTAGAGGAGGGGACAGACACATTTATAACAAGCTAGCAGACACAGCTAACTCCAAAGTGAACAGTTATAACGCAGTGAAATACACGAGAGCAAACTTGAGCACTTACTTGAGGCGTGCTGGAGTTTCTCTTCTGAATGAAGCTCGTGTCGTTCTCCACCATCGCGGCCATTTGATTCTGCTGTTGATCTGACACACAGTCAACATAAACAAACTCAGTGCAAACTCATCAAAGCTGCAGTGCATGCGTCTTTATCTAACGTTAGTGTGTTCACGGATCATCAGACGAGTTCGCCGAGGAGTCCCGACACGCGTCCAGAGGCCATATGCCTTCACTAAAACAACTTTAATACTCACTCGCCAAATCGTCATCAACATCGTCATCATAATCGCTAACGTCCATTCGCTAGCTTTCGTGATCTTATACGCGTTGTTTATCATCGCTCGTGTTATATAACTCAATGTAGGTCGCTGTAATGATCAACTCAACTTCCAAACTTAGCAAACAAGCTCGAGATTACGGTCACTCACTCTAGAAGAAAACTTAATCAACCAAATTCACGACGAACTCATTCAGATTGCTCCTGTTAGCGAGTACGAGGTGACCGTTGCGGTTTGCGATCACTTGCGAACAACATGATTTAGTGTTTTGGGCGAATCGATGTCAGTGTTTGACAACGTAAATATCGCATTAAAATCCATCAAGTACAGTTGTCCGTCGTGATGATTAAAGCTGTTGAACACACTCAGATAGTATAAAATGAACTCACCGCTCATAATGTGTGAAGGCGCGAGTTTTTCACGCTTCTTTAAGTCTGTCATGAACTCTCAAACAACTCAACCAAACTTGATGAACAGAAAGGACGGAGTCAGTCAAAGCGGCGGGGGCGATGGACCAATCAATAAACGAATCGCTTTCTCTCGGCCAATCGGATTCTTTGCATTAACCGTTGTCATTTTGACGTTCAGAGATACTTTCTTATCATCTCGCTCCTGTGCATGTATGAGACAGTACTATGAGCTACCACAGTAAGTTAGTCAGCTAATTTTTTTGTTCGTTTGTTCTTATTTGAGAGTAAAGATCTCAAAATATGTAAGCTATTTAAAGCAAAAGATGCAGATAATAGCTGGAATATCTACTGGTGTGATATATATATTTTTAAATATATTTCGAATATATTTTCTAATTTCGAATATATGCGAATTTTGTGATGCAGCACATATCTCTATCTATCTATCTATCTATCTATCTATCTATCTATCTATCTATCTATCTATCTATCTATCTATCTATCTATCTATCTATCTATCTATCTATCTATCTATCGCACACATCTATATTATATATATATATATATATATATATATATATATATATATATATATATATATATATATATATATTGCAATATAACCATAAGCAGATGAAAGATTTAAAAACATTTTTACAGATGAGTTTTTTTGTCACAGTTCCAGTAATAATAATGACAATAATAACAAATGTAGCTAATAAACCAAAATAAGCAATGACTGCATTTAATACTGTTTCAATAATTTTAAGATATAAATAGTATGATTAGCCTATTTATTTATGTTTTTGAAAATTTCAACAAAACAATTACAGCAGATAACTAGCAGATAACAAAGATAGCCCAGGCAGGCTTAATACATAATATACCGTATTCATAAATTATTAAGGGGACAAGGTAAAAAATAAATTAACTAATAATTACAGCAACAACCATCAACAGTATCAAATAACAAAAAGATAAAAAAATAAATATACCAACAATGGTAATAAAATAATCATACCTAAAATAATTGCAATAAGTAAAAAAAAAAAAATGACAGGAGATGATACACTTATGTAGGCTTTCTTTTTCTTTCTTTATTGTCATCTAGTAATACTTTCAGACATGCTATCATATGGAATATTATTTTTTGCCAGTAAAATCACTGAGCTGAAATGATCTTGTGTGTCAAGTGTTGTTAGCTTGGATATTGCATCCAGCCGATATAGATCATTTCACAGTACCTAACGGCATACAAGAATTTGGTCTTCAGAATTCAGATTTGCGAAATTGGTCTCAGACGGCCAAATTTTGAAGCTGGCTTAAGAAGTGTTTGACTTGGTGGAAACTAGGATAACAGTACCAAAGATCACATACAGAATTGGTCATGCCAAAGGGGGCACTCGGATTTGAACCGGGGTACCTCTTGATCTGCAGTCAAATGCTCTACCACTGAGCTATACCCCCTGTAAAATATATTTTTTCAAAGTAAAAAAAAATCCCAGTAATTTTCTTAAATGCATCTGTTGAAGGTAAAACAACGAAGTGTTTGGCTTGTTAGACAGTACCAAAGGTCACATTCAGATTGGGACATCATAAAGGGGGCACTCGGATTTGAACCGGGGACCTCTTGATCTGCAGTCAAATGCTCTACCACTGAGCTATACCCCCTGTAAAAAACATTATTTCAAAGTAAAGAAAATCCCAGTAATTTTCTTAAATGCATCTGTAGAAGGTAAAACAACGAAGTGTTTGGCTTGTTAGACAGTACCAAAGATCACATTCAGATTGGGACATCATAAAGGGGGCACTCGGATTTGAACCGGGGACCTCTTGATCTGCAGTCAAATGCTCTACCACTGAGCTATACCCCCTGTAAAATATATTTTTTCAAAGTAAAAAAAATCCCAGTAATTTTCTTAAATGCATCTGTAGAAACAGCCAACAACGAAGTGTTTGGCTTTTTGGACACTAGCATAACAGTACCCGAGATAACATTCAGATTTGGCCATGTCAAAGGGGGCAACCGGATTTGAACCGGGGACCTCTTGATCTGCAGTCAAATGCTCTACCACTGAGCTATACCCCCTTTCAGAGACATTTTGGTAAAGAATAAAAAAATTCCAGGAATTTTCTCAAATACATCAGTATAAGGTAAAATAATTATGTGATTGGCATGTTGGAAACTAGCATAACAGTACCAAAGATAACATACAGATTGGGACATCATAAAGGGGGCAACCGGATTTGAACCGGGGACCTCTTGATCTGCAGTCAAATGCTCTACCACTGAGCTATACCCCCTGTAAAATATATTTTTTTCAAAGTAAAAAAAATCCCAGTAATTTTCTTAAATGCATCTGTAGAAACAGCCAACAACGAAGTGTTTGGCTTTTTGGACAGTAGCATAACAGTACCCGAGATAACATTCAGATTTGGCCATGTCAAAGGGGGCAACCAGATTTGAACCGGGGACCTCTTGATCGGCAATCAAATGCTCTACCACTGAGCTATACCCCCTTTCAGAGACATTTTGGTAAAGAATAAAAAAATTCCAGGAATTTTCTCAAATACATCAGTATAAGGTAAAATAATGATGTGATTGGCATGTTGGAAACTAGCATAACAGTACAAAAGATAACATACAGATTGGGGCATCATAAAGGGGGCACTCGGATTTGAACCGGGGACCTCTTGATCTGCAGTCAAATGCTCTACCACTGAGCTATACCCCCTGTAAAATATATTTTTTCAAAGTAAAAAAAAATCCCATTAATTTTCTTAAATGCATCTGTAGAAACAGCCAACAACGAAGTGTTTGGCTTTTTGGACACTAGCATAACAGTACCGAGATAACATTCAGATTTGGCCATGTCAAAGGGGGCAACCGGATTTGAACCGGGGACCCCTTGATCTGCAGTCAAATGCTCTACCACTGAGCTATACCCCCTTTCAGAGACATTTTGGTAAAGAATAAAAAAATTCCAGGAATTTTCTCAAATACATCAGTATAAGGTAAAATAATGATGTGATTGGCATGTTGGAAACTAGCATAACAGTACCAAAGATAACATACAGATTGGGACATCATAAAGGGGGCACTCGGATTTGAACCGGGGACCTCTTGATCTGCAGTCAAATGCTCTACCACTGAGCTATACCCCCTGTAAAATGTATTTTTTCAAAGTAAAAAAAAATCCCATTAATTTTCTTAAATGCATCTGTAGAAACAGCCAACAACGAAGTGTTTGGCTTTTTGGACACTAGCATAACAGTACCCGAGATAACATTCAGATTTGGCCATGTCAAAGGGGGCAACCGGATTTGAACCGGGGACCTCTTGATCTGCAGTCAAATGCTCTACCACTGAGCTATACCCCCTGTAAAAAATAGTATTTCAAAGTAAAGAAAATCCCAGTAATTTTCTTAAATGCATCTGTAGAAGGTAAAACAACGAAGTGTTTGGCTTGTTAGACAGTACCAAAGATCACATTCAGATTGGGACATCATAAAGGGGGCACTCGGATTTGAACCGGGGACCTCTTGATCTGCAGTCAAATGCTCTACCACTGAGCTATACCCCCTTTCAGAGACATTTTGGTAAAGAATAAAAAAATTCCAGGAATTTTCTCAAATACATCAGTATAAGGTAAAATAATGATGTGATTGGCATGTTGGAAACTAGCATAACAGTACCAAAGATAACATACAGATTGGGACATCATAAAGGGGGCACTCGGATTTGAACCGGGGACCTCTTGATCTGCAGTCAAATGCTCTACCACTGAGCTATACCCCCTGTAAAATATATTTTTTCAAAGTAAAAAAAAATCCCATTAATTTTCTTAAATGCATCTGTAGAAACAGCCAACAACGAAGTGTTTGGCTTTTTGGACACTAGCATAACAGTACCCGAGATAACATTCAGATTTGGCCATGTCAAAGGGGGCAACCGGATTTGAACCGGGGACCTCTTGATCTGCAGTCAAATGCTCTACCACTGAGCTATACCCCCTGTAAAAAATAGTATTTCAAAGTAAAGAAAATCCCAGTAATTTTCTTAAATGCATCTGTAGAAGGTAAAACAACTAAGTGTTTGGCTTGTTAGACAGTACCAAAGATCACATTCAGATTGGGACATCATAAAGGGGGCACTCGGATTTGAACCGGGGACCTCTTGATCTGCAGTCAAATGCTCTACCACTGAGCTATACCCCCTTTCAGAGACATTTTGGTAAAGAATAAAAAAATTCCAGGAATTTTCTCAAATACATCAGTATAAGGTAAAATAATGATGTGATTGGCATGTTGGAAACTAGCATAACAGTACCAAAGATAACATACAGATTGGGACATCATAAAGGGGGCACTCGGATTTGAACCGGGGACCTCTTGATCTGCAGTCAAATGCTCTACCACTGAGCTATACCCCCTGTAAAAATGTTATTTCAAAGTAAAGAAAATCCCAGTAATTTTCTTAAATGCATCTGTAGAAGGTAAAACAACGAAGTGTTTGGCTTGTTAGAAAGTACCAAAGATCATATTCAGATTGGGACATCATAAAGGGGGCACTCGGATTTGAACCGGGGACCTCTTGATCTGCAGTCAAATGCTCTACCACTGAGCTATACCCCCTGTAAAATATATTTTTTCAAAGTAAAAAAAAATCCCAGTAATTTTCTTAAATGCATCTGTAGAAGGTAAAACAACGAAGTGTTTGGCTTGTTAGACAGTACCAAAGATCACATTCAGATTGGGACATCATAAAGGGGGCACTCAGATTTGAACCGGGGACCTCTTGATCTGCAGTCAAATGCTCTACCACTGAGCTATACCCCCTGTAAAATATATTTTTTCAAAGTAAAAAAAAATCCCATTAATTTTCTTAAATGCATCTGTAGAAACAGCCAACAACGAAGTGTTTGGCTTTTTGGACACTAGCATAACAGTACCCGAGATAACATTCAGATTTGGCCATGTCAAAGGGGGCAACCGGATTTGAACCGGGGACCTCTTGATCTGCAGTCAAATGCTCTACCACTGAGCTATACCCCCTTTCAGAGACATTTTGGTAAAGAATAAAAAAATTCCAGGAATTTTCTCAAATACATCAGTATAAGGTAAAATAATGATGTGATTGGCATGTTGGAAACTAGCATAACAGTACCAAAGATAACATACAGATTGGGGCATCATAAAGGGGGCACTCGGATTTGAACCGGGGACCTCTTGATCTGCAGTCAAATGCTCTACCACTGAGGTATACCCCCTGTAAAATATATTTTTTCAAAGTAAAAAAAAATCCCATTAATTTTCTTAAATGCATCTGTAGAAACAGCCAACAACGAAGTGTTTGGCTTTTTGGACACTAGCATAACAGTACCCGAGATAACATTCAGATTTGGCCATGTCAAAGGTCGGCAACCGGATTTGAACCGGGGACCTCTTGATCTGCAGTCAAATGCTCTACCACTGAGCTATACCCCCTGTAAAATATATTTTTTCAAAGTAAAAAAAAAATCCCAGTAATTTTCTTAAATGCATCTGTTGAAGGTAAAACAACGAAGTGTTTGGCTTGTTAGACAGTACCAAAGATCACATTCAGATTGGGACATCATAAAGGGGGCACTCGGATTTGAACCGGGGACCTCTTGATCTGCAGTCAAATGCTCTACCACTGAGCTATACCCCCTGCAAAATATATTTTTTCAAAGTAAGAAAAATCCCAGTAATTTTCTTAAATGCATCTGTAGAAACAGCCAACAACGAAGTGTTTGGCTTTTTGGACACTAGCATAACAGTACCCGAGATAACATTCAGATTTGGCCATGTCAAAGGGGGCAACCGGATTTGAACCGGGGACCTCTTGATCTGCAGTCAAATGCTCTACCACTGAGCTATACCCCCTGTAAAAAATATTATTTCAAAGTAAAGAAAATCCCAGTAATTTTCTTAAATGCATCTGTAGAAGGTAAAACAACGAAGTGTTTGGCTTGTTAGACAGTACCAAAGATCACATTCAGATTGGGACATCATAAAGGGGGCACTCGGATTTGAACCGGGGACCTCTTGATCTGCAGTCAAATGCTCTACCACTGAGCTATACCCCCTGTAAAATATATTTTCTTCAAAGTAAAAAAAATCCCAGTAATTTTCTTAAATGCATCTGTAGAAACAGCCAACAACGAAGTGTTTGGCATGTTGGACACTAGCATAACAGTACCCGAGATAACATTCAGATTTGGCCATGTCAAAGGGGGCAACCGGATTTGAACCGGGGACCTCTTGATCTGCAGTCAAATGCTCTACCACTGAGCTATACCCCCTTTCAGAGACATTTTGGTAAAGAATAAAAAAATTCCAGGAATTTTCTCAAATACATCAGTATAAGGTAAAATAATGATGTGATTGGCATGTTGGAAACTAGCATAACAGTACCAAAGATAACATACAGATTGGGGCATCATAAAGGGGGCACTCGGATTTGAACCGGGGACCTCTTGATCTGCAGTCAAATGCTCTACCACTGAGCTATACCCCCTGTAAAATATATTTTTTCAAAGTAAAAAAAAATCCCATTAATTTTCTTAAATGCATCTGTAGAAACAGCCAACAACGAAGTGTTTGGCTTTTTGGACACTAGCATAACAGTACCCGAGATAACATTCAGATTTGGCCATGTCAAAGGGGGCAACCGGATTTGAACCGGGGACCTCTTGATCTGCAGTCAAATGCTCTACCACTGAGCTATACCCCCTTTCAGAGACATTTTGGTAAAGAATAAAAAAATCCCAGTAATTTTCTTAAATGCATCTGTAGAAGGTAAAACAACGAAGTGTTTGGCTTGTTAGAAAGTACCAAAGATCATATTCAGATTGGGACATCATAAAGGGGGCACTCGGATTTGAACCGGGGACCTCTTGATCTGCAGTCAAATGCTCTACCACTGAGCTATACCCCCTGTAAAATATATATTTTCAAAGTAAAAAAAAATCCCATTAATTTTCTTAAATGCATCTGTAGAAACAGCCAACAACGAAGTGTTTGGCTTTTTGGACACTAGCATAACAGTACCCGAGATAACATTCAGATTTGGCCATGTCAAAGGGGGCAACCGGATTTGAACCGGGGACCTCTTGATCTGCAGTCAAATGCTCTACCACTGAGCTATACCCCCTGTAAAATATATATTTTTCAAAGTAAAAAAAATCCCAGTAATGTTCTTAAATGCATCTGTAGAAACAGCCAACAACGAAGTGTTTGGCTTTTTGGACACTAGCATAACAGTACCCGAGATAACATTCAGATTTGGCCATGTCAAAGGGGGCAACCGGATTTGAACCGGGGACCTCTTGATCTGCAGTCAAATGCTCTACCACTGAGCTATACCCCCTGTAAAATATATTTTTTCAAAGTAAAAAAAATCCCAGTAATTTTCTTAAATGCATCTGTAGAAACAGCCAACAACGAAGTGTTTGGCTTTTTGGACACTAGCATAACAGTACCCGAGATAACATTCAGATTTGGCCATGTCAAAGGGGGCAACCGGATTTGAACCGGGGACCTCTTGATCTGCAGTCAAATGCTCTACCACTGAGCTATACCCCCTTTCAGAGACATTTTGGTAAAGAATAAAAAAATTCCAGGAATTTTCTCAAATACATCAGTATAAGGTAAAATAATGATGTGATTGGCATGTTGGAAACTAGCATAACAGTACCAAAGATAACATACAGATTTGGACATCATAAAGGGCGCACTCGGATTTGAACCGGGGACCTCTTGATCTGCAGTCAAATGCTCTACCACTGAGCTATACCCCCTGTAAAATATATTTTTCAAAGTAAAAAAAAATCCCATTAATTTTCTTAAATGCATCTGTAGAAACAGCCAACAACGAAGTGTTTGGCTTTTTGGACACTAGCATAACAGTACCCGAGATAACATTCAGATTTGGCCATGTCAAAGGGGGCAACCGGATTTGAACCGGGGACCTCTTGATCTGCAGTCAAATGCTCTACCACTGAGCTATACCCCCTGTAAAATATATTTTTTCAAAGTAAAAAAAAATCCCAGTAATTTTCTTAAATGCATCTGTAGAAGGTAAAACAACGAAGTGTTTGGCTTGTAAGACAGTACCAAAGATCACATTCAGATTGGGACATCATAAAGGGGGCACTCGGATTTGAACCGGGGACCTCTTGATCTGCAGTCAAATGCTCTACCACTGAGCTATACCCCCTGTAAAATATATTTTTTCAAAGTAAAAAAATCCCAGTAATTTTCTTAAATGCATCTGTAGAAACAGCCAACAACGAAGTGTTTGGCTTTTTGGACACTAGCATAACAGTACCCGAGATAACATTCAGATTTGGCCATGTTAAAGGGGGCAACCGTATTTGAACCGGGGACCTCTTGATCTGCAGTCAAATGCTCTACCACTGAGCTATACCCCCTTTCAGAGACATTTTGGTAAAGAATAAAACAATTCCAGGAATTTTCTCAAATACATCAGTATAAGGTAAAATAATGATGTGATTGGCATGTTGGACACTAGCATAACAGTACCCGAGATAACATTCAGATTTGGCCATGTCAAAGGGGGCACTCGGATTTGAACCGGGGACCTCTTGATCTGCAGTCAAATGCTCTACCACTGAGCTATACCCCCTGTAAAATATATTTTTTCAAAGTAAAAAAAAATCCCATTAATTTTCTTAAATGCATCTGTAGAAACAGCCAACAACGAAGTGTTTGGCTTTTTGGACACTAGCATAACAGTACCCGAGATAACATTCAGATTTGGCCATGTCAAAGGGGGCAACCGGATTTGAACCGGGGACCTCTTGATCTGCAGTCAAATGCTCTACCACTGAGCTATACCCCCTTTCAGAGACATTTTGGTAAAGAATAAAACAATTCCAGGAATTTTCTCAAATACATCAGTATAAGGTAAAATAATGATGTGATTGGCATGTTGGAAACTAGCATAACAGTACCAAAGATAACATACAGATTGGGACATCATAAAGGGGGCACTCGGATTTGAACCGGGGACCTCTTGATCTGCAGTCAAATGCTCAACCACTGAGCTATACCCCCTGTAAAATATATTTTTTCAAAGTAAAAAAAAATCCCATTAATTTTCTTAAATGCATCTGTAGAAACAGCCAACAACGAAGTGTTTGGCTTTTTGGACACTAGCATAACAGTACCCGAGATAACATTCAGATTTGGCCATGTCAAAGGGGGCAACCGGATTTGAACCGGGGACCTCTTGATCTGCAGTCAAATGCTCTACCACTGAGCTATACCCCCTGTAAAATATATTTTTTCAAAGTAAAAAAAAAATCTCAGTAATTTTCTTAAATGCATCTGTTGAAGGTAAAACAACGAAGTGTTTGGCTTGTTAGACAGTACCAAAGATCACATTCAGATTGGGACATCATAAAGGGGGCACTTGGATTTGAACCGAGGACCTCTTGATCTGCAGTCAAATGCTCTACCACTGAGCTATACCCCCTGTAAAATTCATGCTCTACCACTGAGCTATACCCCCTGTAAAATTTTGGCTTTTTGGACACTAGCATAACAGTACCCGAGATAACATTCAGATTTGGCCATGTCAAAGGGGGCAACCGGATTTGAACCGGGGACCTCTTGATCTGGAGTCAAATGCTCTACCACTGAGCTATACCCCCTTTCAGCGACATTTTGGTAAAGAATAAAAAAATTCCAGGAATTTTCTCAAATACATCAGTATAAGGTAAAATAATGATGTGATTGGCATGTTGGAAACTAGCATAACAGTACCAAAGATAACATACAGATTGGGGCATCATAAAGGGGGCACTCGGATTTGAACCGGGGACCTCTTGATCTGCAGTCAAATGCTCTACCACTGAGCTATACCCCCTGTAAAATATATTTTTTCAAAGTAAAAAAAAATCCCATTAATTTTCTTAAATGCATCTGTAGAAACAGCCAACAACGAAGTGTTTGGCTTTTTGGACACTAGCATAACAGTACCCGAGATAACATTCAGATTTGGCCATGTCAAAGGGGGCAACCGGATTTGAACCGGGGACCTCTTGATCTGCAGTCAAATGCTCTACCACTGAGCGATACCCCCTGTAAGAAATATTATTTCAAAGTAAAGAAAATCCCAGTAATTTTCTTAAATGCATCTGTAGAAGGTAAAACAACGAAGTGTTTGGCTTGTTAGACAGTACCAAAGATCACATTCAGATTGGGACATCATAAAGGGGGCACTCGGATTTGAACCGGGGACCTCTTGATCTGCAGTCAAATGCTCTACCACTGAGCTATACCCCCTTTCAGAGACATTTTGGTAAAGAATGAAAAAATTCCAGGAATTTTCTCAAATACATCAGTATAAGGTAAAATAATGATGTGATTGGCATGTTGGACACTAGCATAACAGTACCCGAGATAACATTCAGATTTGGCCATGTCAAAGGGGGCACTCGGATTTGAACCGGGGACCTCTTGATCTGCAGTCAAATGCTCTACCACTGAGCTATACCCCCTGTAAAATATATTTTTTAAAAGTAAAAAAAAATCCCATTAATTTTCTTAAATGCATCTGTAGAAACAGCCAACAACGAAGTGTTTGGCTTTTTGGACACTAGCATAACAGTACCCGAGATAACATTCAGATTTGGCCATGTCAAAGGGGGCAACCGGATTTGAACCGGGGACCTCTTGATCTGCAGTCAAATGCTCTACCACTGAGCTATACCCCCTTTCAGAGACATTTTGGTAAAGAATAAAAAAATTCCAGGAATTTTCTCAAATACATCAGTATAAGGTAAAATAATGATGTGATTGGCATGTTGGAAACTAGCATAACAGTACCAAAGATAACATACAGATTGGGGCATCATAAAGGGGGCACTCGGATTTGAACCGGGGACCTCTTTATCTGCAGTCAAATGCTCTACCACTGAGCTATACCCCCTGTAAAATATATTTTTTCAAAGTAAAAAAAAATCCCATTAATTTTCTTAAATGCATCTGTAGAAACAGCCAACAACGAAGTGTTTGGCTTTTTGGACACTAGCATAACAGTACCCGAGATAACATTCAGATTTGGCCATGTCAAAGGGGGCAACCGGATTTGAACCGGGGACCTCTTGATCTGCAGTCAAATGCTCTACCACTGAGCTATACCCCCTGTAAGAAATATTATTTCAAAGTAAAGAAAATCCCAGTAATTTTCTTAAATGCATCTGTAGAAGGTAAAACAACGAAGTGTTTGGCTTGTTAGACAGTACCAAAGATCATATTCAGATTGGGACATCATAAAGGAGGCACTCAGATTTGAACCGGGGACCTCTTGATCTGCAGTCAAATGCTCTACCACTGAGCTATACCCCCTGTAAAATATATTTTTTCAAAGTAAAAAAAAATCCCAGTAATTTTCTTAAATGCATCTGTAGAAGGTAAAACAACGAAGTGTTTGGCTTGTTAGACAGTACCAAAGATCACATTCAGATTGGGACATCATAAAGGGGGCACTCGGATTTGAACCGGGGACCTCTTGATCTGCAGTCAAATGCTCTACCACTGAGCTATACCCCCTTTCAGAGACATTTTGGCAAAGAATGAAAAAATTCCAGGAATATTCTCAAATACATCAGTATAAGGTAAAATAATGATGTGATTGGCATGTTGGACACTAGCATAACAGTACCCGAGATAACATTCAGATTTGGCCATGTCAAAGGGGGCAACCGGATTTGAACCGGGGACCTCTTGATCTGCAGTCAAATGCTCTACCACTGAGCTATACCCCCTTTCAGAGACATTTTGGTAAAAAATAAAAAAATTCCAGGAATTTTCTCAAATACATCAGTATAAGGTAAAATAATGATGTGATTGGCATGTTGGAAACTAGCATAACAGTACCAAAGATAACATACAGATTGGGACATCATAAAGGGGGCACTCGGATTTGAACCGGGGACCTCTTGATCTGCAGTCAAATGCTCTACCACTGAGCTACACCCCCTGTAAAATATATTTTTTCAGAGTAAAAAAAAATCCCATTAATTTTCTTAAATGCATCTGTAGAAACAGCCAACAACGAAGTGTTTGGCTTTTTGGACACTAGCATAACAGTACCCGAGATAACATTCAGATTTGGCCATGTCAAAGGGGGCAACCGGATTTGAACCGGGGACCTCTTGATCTGCAGTCAAATGCTCTACCACTGAGCTATACCCCCTTTCAGAGACATTTTGGTAAAGAATAAACAAATTCCAGGAATTTTCTCAAATACATCAGTATAAGGTAAAATAATGATGTGATTGGCATGTTGGAAACTAGCATAACAGTACCAAAGATAACATACAGATTGGGGCATCATAAAGGGGGCACTCGGATTTGAACCGGGGACCTCTTGATCTGCAGTCAAATGCTCTACCACTGAGCTATACCCCCTGTAAAATATATTTTTTCAAAGTAAAAAAAAATCCCATTAATTTTCTTAAATGCATCTGTAGAAACAGCCAACAACGAAGTGTTTGGCTTTTTGGACACTAGCATAACAGTACCCGAGATAACATTCAGATATGGCCATGTCAAAGGGGGCAACCGGATTTGAACCGGGGACCTCTTGATCTGCAGTCAAATGCTCTACCACTGAGCTATACCCCCTGTAAAATATATATTTTTCAAAGTAAAAAAAATCCCAGTAATGTTCTTAAATGCATCTGTAGAAACAGCCAACAACGAAGTGTTTGGCTTTTTGGACACTAGCATAACAGTACCCGAGATAACATTCAGATTTGGCCATGTCAAAGGGGGCAACCGGATTTGAACTGGGGACCTCTTGATCTGCAGTCAAATGCTCTACCACTGAGCTATACCCCCTGTAAAATATATTTTTTCAAAGTAAAAAAAAAATCTCAGTAATTTTCTTAAATGCATCTGTTGAAGGTAAAACAACGAAGTGTTTGGATTGTTAGACAGTACCAAAGATCACATTCAGATTGGGACATCATAAAGGGGGCCCTTGGATTTGAACCGGGGACCTCTTGATCTGCAGTCAAATGCTCTACCACTGAGCTATACCCCCTGTAAAATATATTTTTTCAAAGTAAAAAAAATCCCAGTAATTTTCTTAAATGCATCTGTAGAAACAGCCAACAACGAAGTGTTTGGCTTTTTGGACACTAGCATAACAGGCCCCGAAATAACATTCAGATTTGGCCATGTCAAAGGGGGCAACCGGATTTGAACCGGGGACCTCTTGATCTGCAGTCAAATGCTCTACCACTGAGCTATACCCCCTTTCAGAGACATTTTGGTAAAGAATAAAAAAATTCCAGGAATTTTCTCAAATACATCAGTATAAGGTAAAATAATGATGTGATTGGCATGTTGGAAACTAGCATAACAGTACCAAAGATAACATACAGATTGGGGCATCATAAAGGGGGCACTCGGATTTGAACCGGGGACCTCTTGATCTGCAGTCAAATGCTCTACCACTGAGCTATACCCCCTGTAAAATATATTTTTTCAAAGTAAAAAAAAATCCCATTAATTTTCTTAAATGCATGTGTAGAAACAGCCAACAACGAAGTGTTTGGCTTTTTGGACACTAGCATAACAGTACCCGAGATAACATTCAGATTTGGCCATGTCAAAGGGGGCAACCGGATTTGAACCGGGGACCTCTTGATCTGCAGTCAAATGCTCTACCACTGAGCTATACCCCCTTTCAGAGACATTTTGG
>NC_136897.1:2328738-2333738 GCF_949152265.1 Phoxinus phoxinus
CACTCGGATTTGAACCGGGGACCTCTTTATCTGCAGTCAAATGCTCTACCACTGAGCTATACCCCCTGTAAAATATATTTTTTCAAAGTAAAAAAAAAATCCCATTAATTTTCTTAAATGCATCTGTAGAAACAGCCAACAACGAAGTGTTTGGCTTTTTGGACACTAGCATAACAGTACCCGAGATAACATTCAGATTTGGCCATGTCAAAGGGGGCAACCGGATTTGAACCGGGGACCTCTTGATCTGCAGTCAAATGCTCTACCACTGAGCTATACCCCCTGCAAGAAATATTATTTCAAAGTAAAGAAAATCCCAGTAATTTTCTTAAATGCATCTGTAGAAGGTAAAACAACGAAGTGTTTGGCTTGTTAGACAGTACCAAAGATCATATTCAGATTGGGACATCATAAAGGAGGCACTGAGATTTGAACCGGGGACCTCTTGATCTGCAGTCAAATGCTCTACCACTGAGCTATACCCCCTGTAAAATATATTTTTTCAAAGTAAAAAAAAATCCCAGTAATTTTCTTAAATGCATCTGTAGAAGGTAAAACAACGAAGTGTTTGGCTTGTTAGACAGTACCAAAGATCACATTCAGATTGGGACATCATAAAGGGGGCACTCGGATTTGAACCGGGGACCTCTTGATCTGCAGTCAAATGCTCTACCACTGAGCTATACCCCCTTTCAGAGACATTTTGGCAAAGAATGAAAAAATTCCAGGAATATTCTCAAATACATCAGTATAAGGTAAAATAATGATGTGATTGGCATGTTGGACACTAGCATAACAGTACCCAAGATAACATTCAGATTTGGCCATGTCAAAGGGGGCAACCGGATTTGAACCGGGGACCTCTTGATCTGCAGTCAAATGCTCTACCACTGAGCTATACCCCCTTTCAGAGACATTTTGGTAAAAAATAAAAAAAATTCCAGGAATTTTCTCAAATACATCAGTATAAGGTAAAATAATGATGTGATTGGCATGTTGGAAACTAGCATAACAGTACCAAAGATAACATACAGATTGGGACATCATAAAGGGGGCACTCGGATTTGAACCGGGGACCTCTTGATCTGCAGTCAAATGCTCTACCACTGAGCTACACCCCCTGTAAAACATATTTTTTCAAAGTAAAAAAAAATCCCATTAATTTTCTTAAATGCATCTGTAGAAACAGCCAACAACGAAGTGTTTGGCTTTTTGGACACTAGCATAACAGTACCCGAGATAACATTCAGATTTGGCCATGTCAAAGGGGGCAACCGGATTTGAACCGGGGACCTCTTGATCTGCAGTCAAATGCTCTACCACTGAGCTATACCCCCTTTCAGAGACATTTTGGTAAAGAATAAACAAATTCCAGGAATTTTCTCAAATACATCAGTATAAGGTAAAATAATGATGTGATTGGCATGTTGGAAACTAGCATAACAGTACCAAAGATAACATACAGATTGGGGCATCATAAAGGGGGCACTCGGATTTGAACCGGGGACCTCTTGATCTGCAGTCAAATGCTCTACCACTGAGCTATACCCCCTGTAAAATATATTTTTTCAAAGTAAAAAAAAATCCCATTAATTTTCTTAAATGCATCTGTAGAAACAGCCAACAACGAAGTGTTTGGCTTTTTGGACACTAGCATAACAGTACCCGAGATAACATTCAGATATGGCCATGTCAAAGGGGGCAACCGGATTTGAACCGGGGACCTCTTGATCTGCAGTCAAATGCTCTACCACTGAGCTATACCCCCTGTAAAATATATATTTTTCAATGTAAAAAAAATCCCAGTAATGTTCTTAAATGCATCTGTAGAAACAGCCAACAACGAAGTGTTTGGCTTTTTGGACACTAGCATAACAGTACCCGAGATAACATTCAGATTTGGCCATGTCAAAGGGGGCAACCGGATTTGAACTGGGGACCTCTTGATCTGCAGTCAAATGCTCTACCACTGAGCTATACCCCCTGTAAAATATATTTTTTCAAAGTAAAAAAAAAATCTCAGTAATTTTCTTAAATGCATCTGTTGAAGGTAAAACAACGAAGTGTTTGGATTGTTAGACAGTACCAAAGATCACATTCAGATTGGGACATCATAAAGGGGGCACTTGGATTTGAACCGGGGACCTCTTGATCTGCAGTCAAATGCTCTACCACTGAGCTATACCCCCTGTAAAATATATTTTTTCAAAGTAAAAAAAATCCCAGTAATTTTCTTAAATGCATCTGTAGAAACAGCCAACAACGAAGTGTTTGGCTTTTTGGACACTAGCATAACAGGCCCCGAGATAACATTCAGATTTGGCCATGTCAAAGGGGGCAACCGGATTTGAACCGGGGACCTCTTGATCTGCAGTCAAATGCTCTACCACTGAGCTATACCCCCTTTCAGAGACATTTTGGTAAAGAATAAAAAAATTCCAGGAATTTTCTCAAATACATCAGTATAAGGTAAAATAATGATGTGATTGGCATGTTGGAAACTAGCATAACAGTACCAAAGATAACATACAGATTGGGGCATCATAAAGGGGGCACTCGGATTTGAACCGGGGACCTCTTGATCTGCAGTCAAATGCTCTACCACTGAGCTATACCCCCTGTAAAATATATTTTTTCAAAGTAAAAAAAAATCCCATTAATTTTCTTAAATGCATGTGTAGAAACAGCCAACAACGAAGTGTTTGGCTTTTTGGACACTAGCATAACAGTACCCGAGATAACATTCAGATTTGGCCATGTCAAAGGGGGCAACCGGATTTGAACCGGGGACCTCTTGATCTGCAGTCAAATGCTCTACCACTGAGCTATACCCCCTTTCAGAGACATTTTGGTAAAGAATAAAAAAATTCCAGGAATTTTCTCAAATACATCAGTATAAGGTAAAATAATGATGTGATTGGCATGTTGGAAACTAGCATAACAGTACCAAAGATAACATAAAGATTGGGGCATCATAAAGGGGGCACTCAGATTTGAACCGGGGACCTCTTTATCTGCAGTCAAATGCTCTACCATGAGCTATACCCCCTGTAAAATATATTTTTTCAAAGTAAAAAAAAATCCCATTAATTTTCTTAAATGCATCTGTAGAAACAGCCAACAACGAAGTGTTTGGCTTTTTGGACACTAGCATAACAGTACCCGAGATAACATTCAGATTTGGCCATGTCAAAGGGGGCAACCGGATTTGAACCGGGGACCTCTTGATCTGCAGTCAAATGCTCTACCACTGAGCTATACCCCCTGTAAAAAATATTATTTCAAAGTAAAGAAAATCCCAGTAATTTTCTTAAATGCATCTGTAGAAAGTAAAACAACGAAGTGTTTGGCTTGTTAGAAAGTACCAAAGATCATATTCAGATTGGGACATCATAAAGGGGGCACTCGGATTTGAACCGGGGACCTCTTCATCTGCAGTCAAATGCTCTACCACTGAGCTATACCCCCTGTAAAATATATTTTTTCAAAGTAAAAAAAAATCCCAGTAATTTTCTTAAATGCATCTGTAGAAGGTAAAACAACGAAGTGTTTGGCTTGTTAGACAGTACCAAAGATCACATTCAGATTGGGACATCATAAAGAGGGCACTCGGATTTGAACCGGGGACCTCTTGATCTGCAGTCAAATGCTCTACCACTGAGCTATACCCCCTTTCAGAGACATTTTGGTAAAGAATGAAAAAATTCCAGGAATTTTCCCAAATACATCAGTATAAGGTAAAATAATGATGTGATTGGCATGTTGGACACTAGCATAACAGTACCCGAGATAACATTCAGATTTGGCCATGTCAAAGGGGGCAACCGGATTTGAACCGGGGACCTCTTGATCTGCAGTCAAATGCTCTACCACTGAGCTATACCCCCTTTCAGAGCCATTTTGGTAAAGAATAAAAAAAATCCAGGAATTTTCTCAAATACATCAGTATAAGGTAAAATAATGATGTGATTGGCATGTTGGAAACTAGCATAACAGTACCAAAGATAACATACAGATTGGGACATCATAAAGGGGGCACTCGGATTTGAACCGGGGACCTCTTGATCTGCAGTCAAATGCTCTACCACTGAGCTATACCCCCTGTAAAATATATTTTTTCAAAGTAAAAAAAAATCCCATTAATTTTCTTAAATGCATCTGTAGAAACAGCCAACAACGAAGTGTTTGGCTTTTTGGACACTAGCATAACAGTACCCGAGATAACATTCAGATTTGGCCATGTCAAAGGGGGCAACCGGATTTGAACCGGGGACCTCTTGATCTGCAGTCAAATGCTCTACCACTGAGCTATACCCCCTGTAAAATATATTTTTTCAAAGTAAAAAAAATCCCAGTAATTTTCTTAAATGCATCTGTAGAAACAGCCAACAACGAAGTGTTTGGCTTTTTGGACACTAGCATAACAGGCCCCGAGATAACATTCAGATTTGGCCATGTCAAAGGGGGCAACCGGATTTGAACCGGGGACCTCTTGATCTGCAGTCAAATGCTCTACCACTGAGCTATACCCCCTTTCAGAGACAATTTGGTAAAGAATAAAAAAATTCCAGGAATTTTCTCAAATACATCAGTATAAGGTAAAATAATGATGTGATTGGCATGTTGGAAACTAGCATAACAGTACCAAAGATAACATACAGATTGGGACATCATAAAGGGGGCACTCGGATTTGAACCGGGGACCTCTTGATCTGCAGTCAAATGCTCTACCACTGAGCTATACCCCCTGTAAAATATATTTTTTCAAAGTAAAAAAAAATCCCATTAATTTTCTTAAATGCATCTGTAGAAACAGCCAACAACGAAGTGTTTGGCTTTTTGGACACTAGCATAACAGTACCCGAGATAACATTCAGATTTGGCCATGTCAAAGGGGGCAACCGGATTTGAACCGGGGACCTCTTGATCTGCAGTCAAATGCTCTACCACTGAGCTATACCCCCTTTCAGAGACATTTTGGTAAAGAATAAAAAAATTCC
>NC_136897.1:2338738-2341238 GCF_949152265.1 Phoxinus phoxinus
AAGGGGGCACTCGGATTTGAACCGGGGACCTCTTGATCTGCAGTCAAATGCTCTACCACTGAGCTATACCCCCTGTAAAATATATTTTTTCAAAGTAAAAAAAAATCCCATTAATTTTCTTAAATGCATCTGTAGAAACAGCCAACAACGAAGTGTTTGGCTTTTTGGACACTAGCATAACAGTACCCGAGATAACATTCAGATATGGCCATGTCAAAGGGGGCAACCGGATTTGAACCGGGGACCTCTTGATCTGCAGTCAAATGCTCTACCACTGAGCTATACCCCCTGTAAAATATATATTTTTCAATGTAAAAAAAATCCCAGTAATGTTCTTAAATGCATCTGTAGAAACAGCCAACAACGAAGTGTTTGGCTTTTTGGACACTAGCATAACAGTACCCGAGATAACATTCAGATTTGGCCATGTCAAAGGGGGCAACCGGATTTGAACTGGGGACCTCTTGATCTGCAGTCAAATGCTCTACCACTGAGCTATACCCCCTGTAAAATATATTTTTTCAAAGTAAAAAAAAAATCTCAGTAATTTTCTTAAATGCATCTGTTGAAGGTAAAACAACGAAGTGTTTGGATTGTTAGACAGTACCAAAGATCACATTCAGATTGGGACATCATAAAGGGGGCACTTGGATTTGAACCGGGGACCTCTTGATCTGCAGTCAAATGCTCTACCACTGAGCTATACCCCCTGTAAAATATATTTTTTCAAAGTAAAAAAAATCCCAGTAATTTTCTTAAATGCATCTGTAGAAACAGCCAACAACGAAGTGTTTGGCTTTTTGGACACTAGCATAACAGGCCCCGAGATAACATTCAGATTTGGCCATGTCAAAGGGGGCAACCGGATTTGAACCGGGGACCTCTTGATCTGCAGTCAAATGCTCTACCACTGAGCTATACCCCCTTTCAGAGACATTTTGGTAAAGAATAAAAAAATTCCAGGAATTTTCTCAAATACATCAGTATAAGGTAAAATAATGATGTGATTGGCATGTTGGAAACTAGCATAACAGTACCAAAGATAACATACAGATTGGGGCATCATAAAGGGGGCACTCGGATTTGAACCGGGGACCTCTTGATCTGCAGTCAAATGCTCTACCACTGAGCTATACCCCCTGTAAAATATATTTTTTCAAAGTAAAAAAAAATCCCATTAATTTTCTTAAATGCATGTGTAGAAACAGCCAACAACGAAGTGTTTGGCTTTTTGGACACTAGCATAACAGTACCCGAGATAACATTCAGATTTGGCCATGTCAAAGGGGGCAACCGGATTTGAACCGGGGACCTCTTGATCTGCAGTCAAATGCTCTACCACTGAGCTATACCCCCTTTCAGAGACATTTTGGTAAAGAATAAAAAAATTCCAGGAATTTTCTCAAATACATCAGTATAAGGTAAAATAATGATGTGATTGGCATGTTGGAAACTAGCATAACAGTACCAAAGATAACATAAAGATTGGGGCATCATAAAGGGGGCACTCAGATTTGAACCGGGGACCTCTTTATCTGCAGTCAAATGCTCTACCATGAGCTATACCCCCTGTAAAATATATTTTTTCAAAGTAAAAAAAAATCCCATTAATTTTCTTAAATGCATCTGTAGAAACAGCCAACAACGAAGTGTTTGGCTTTTTGGACACTAGCATAACAGTACCCGAGATAACATTCAGATTTGGCCATGTCAAAGGGGGCAACCGGATTTGAACCGGGGACCTCTTGATCTGCAGTCAAATGCTCTACCACTGAGCTATACCCCCTGTAAAAAATATTATTTCAAAGTAAAGAAAATCCCAGTAATTTTCTTAAATGCATCTTTAGAAAGTAAAACAACGAAGTGTTTGGCTTGTTAGAAAGTACCAAAGATCATATTCAGATTGGGACATCATAAAGGGGGCACTCGGATTTGAACCGGGGACCTCTTCATCTGCAGTCAAATGCTCTACCACTGAGCTATACCCCCTGTAAAATATATTTTTTCAAAGTAAAAAAAAATCCCAGTAATTTTCTTAAATGCATCTGTAGAAGGTAAAACAACGAAGTGTTTGGCTTGTTAGACAGTACCAAAGATCACATTCAGATTGGGACATCATAAAGGGGGCACTCGGATTTGAACCGGGGACCTCTTGATCTGCAGTCAAATGCTCTACCACTGAGCTATACCCCCTTTCAGAGACATTTTGGTAAAGAATGAAAAAATTCCAGGAATTTTCCCAAATACATCAGTATAAGGTAAAATAATGATGTGATTGGCATGTTGGACACTAGCATAACAGTACCCGAGATAACATTCAGATTTGGCCATGTCAAAGGGGGCAACCGGATTTGAACCGGGGACCTCTTGATCTGCAGTCAAATGCTCTACCACTGAGCTATACCCCCTTTCAGAGACATTTTGGTAAAGAATAAAAAAAATCCAGGAATTTTCTCAAATACATCAGTATAAGGTAAAATAATGATGTGATTGGCATGTT
>NC_136897.1:2343738-2348738 GCF_949152265.1 Phoxinus phoxinus
AAGTAAAAAAAAAATCCCATTAATTTTCTTAAATGCATCTGTAGAAACAGCCAACAACGAAGTGTTTGGCTTTTTGGACACTAGCATAACAGTACCCGAGATAACATTCAGATTTGGCCATGTCAAAGGGGGCAACCGGATTTGAACCGGGGACCTCTTGATCTGCAGTCAAATGCTCTACCACTGAGCTATACCCCCTGTAAGAAATATTATTTCAAAGTAAAGAAAATCCCAGTAATTTTCTTAAATGCATCTGTAGAAGGTAAAACAACGAAGTGTTTGGCTTGTTAGACAGTACCAAAGATCATATTCAGATTGGGACATCATAAAGGAGGCACTCAGATTTGAACCGGGGACCTCTTGATCTGCAGTCAAATGCTCTACCACTGAGCTATACCCCCTGTAAAATATATTTTTTCAAAGTAAAAAAAAATCCCAGTAATTTTCTTAAATGCATCTGTAGAAGGTAAAACAACGAAGTGTTTGGCTTGTTAGACAGTACCAAAGATCACATTCAGATTGGGACATCATAAAGGGGGCACTCGGATTTGAACCGGGGACCTCTTGATCTGCAGTCAAATGCTCTACCACTGAGCTATACCCCCTTTCAGAGACATTTTGGCAAAGAATGAAAAAATTCCAGGAATATTCTCAAATACATCAGTATAAGGTAAAATAATGATGTGATTGGCATGTTGGACACTAGCATAACAGTACCCAAGATAACATTCAGATTTGGCCATGTCAAAGGGGGCAACCGGATTTGAACCGGGGACCTCTTGATCTGCAGTCAAATGCTCTACCACTGAGCTATACCCCCTTTCAGAGACATTTTGGTAAAAAATAAAAAAATTCCAGGAATTTTCTCAAATACATCAGTATAAGGTAAAATAATGATGTGATTGGCATGTTGGAAACTAGCATAACAGTACCAAAGATAACATACAGATTGGGACATCATAAAGGGGGCACTCGGATTTGAACCGGGGACCTCTTGATCTGCAGTCAAATGCTCTACCACTGAGCTACACCCCCTGTAAAATATATTTTTTCAAAGTAAAAAAAAATCCCATTAATTTTCTTAAATGCATCTGTAGAAACAGCCAACAACGAAGTGTTTGGCTTTTTGGACACTAGCATAACAGTACCCGAGATAACATTCAGATTTGGCCATGTCAAAGGGGGCAACCGGATTTGAACCGGGGACCTCTTGATCTGCAGTCAAATGCTCTACCACTGAGCTATACCCCCTTTCAGAGACATTTTGGTAAAGAATAAACAAATTCCAGGAATTTTCTCAAATACATCAGTATAAGGTAAAATAATGATGTGATTGGCATGTTGGAAACTAGCATAACAGTACCAAAGATAACATACAGATTGGGGCATCATAAAGGGGGCACTCGGATTTGAACCGGGGACCTCTTGATCTGCAGTCAAATGCTCTACCACTGAGCTATACCCCCTGTAAAATATATTTTTTCAAAGTAAAAAAAAATCCCATTAATTTTCTTAAATGCATCTGTAGAAACAGCCAACAACGAAGTGTTTGGCTTTTTGGACACTAGCATAACAGTACCCGAGATAACATTCAGATATGGCCATGTCAAAGGGGGCAACCGGATTTGAACCGGGGACCTCTTGATCTGCAGTCAAATGCTCTACCACTGAGCTATACCCCCTGTAAAATATATATTTTTCAATGTAAAAAAAATCCCAGTAATGTTCTTAAATGCATCTGTAGAAACAGCCAACAACGAAGTGTTTGGCTTTTTGGACACTAGCATAACAGTACCCGAGATAACATTCAGATTTGGCCATGTCAAAGGGGGCAACCGGATTTGAACTGGGGACCTCTTGATCTGCAGTCAAATGCTCTACCACTGAGCTATACCCCCTGTAAAATATATTTTTTCAAAGTAAAAAAAAAATCTCAGTAATTTTCTTAAATGCATCTGTTGAAGGTAAAACAACGAAGTGTTTGGATTGTTAGACAGTACCAAAGATCACATTCAGATTGGGACATCATAAAGGGGGCACTTGGATTTGAACCGGGGACCTCTTGATCTGCAGTCAAATGCTCTACCACTGAGCTATACCCCCTGTAAAATATATTTTTTCAAAGTAAAAAAAATCCCAGTAATTTTCTTAAATGCATCTGTAGAAACAGCCAACAACGAAGTGTTTGGCTTTTTGGACACTAGCATAACAGGCCCCGAGATAACATTCAGATTTGGCCATGTCAAAGGGGGCAACCGGATTTGAACCGGGGACCTCTTGATCTGCAGTCAAATGCTCTACCACTGAGCTATACCCCCTTTCAGAGACATTTTGGTAAAGAATAAAAAAATTCCAGGAATTTTCTCAAATACATCAGTATAAGGTAAAATAATGATGTGATTGGCATGTTGGAAACTAGCATAACAGTACCAAAGATAACATACAGATTGGGGCATCATAAAGGGGGCACTCGGATTTGAACCGGGGACCTCTTGATCTGCAGTCAAATGCTCTACCACTGAGCTATACCCCCTGTAAAATATATTTTTTCAAAGTAAAAAAAAATCCCATTAATTTTCTTAAATGCATGTGTAGAAACAGCCAACAACGAAGTGTTTGGCTTTTTGGACACTAGCATAACAGTACCCGAGATAACATTCAGATTTGGCCATGTCAAAGGGGGCAACCGGATTTGAACCGGGGACCTCTTGATCTGCAGTCAAATGCTCTACCACTGAGCTATACCCCCTTTCAGAGACATTTTGGTAAAGAATAAAAAAATTCCAGGAATTTTCTCAAATACATCAGTATAAGGTAAAATAATGATGTGATTGGCATGTTGGAAACTAGCATAACAGTACCAAAGATAACATAAAGATTGGGGCATCATAAAGGGGGCACTCAGATTTGAACCGGGGACCTCTTTATCTGCAGTCAAATGCTCTACCATGAGCTATACCCCCTGTAAAATATATTTTTTCAAAGTAAAAAAAAATCCCATTAATTTTCTTAAATGCATCTGTAGAAACAGCCAACAACGAAGTGTTTGGCTTTTTGGACACTAGCATAACAGTACCCGAGATAACATTCAGATTTGGCCATGTCAAAGGGGGCAACCGGATTTGAACCGGGGACCTCTTGATCTGCAGTCAAATGCTCTACCACTGAGCTATACCCCCTGTAAAAAATATTATTTCAAAGTAAAGAAAATCCCAGTAATTTTCTTAAATGCATCTTTAGAAAGTAAAACAACGAAGTGTTTGGCTTGTTAGAAAGTACCAAAGATCATATTCAGATTGGGACATCATAAAGGGGGCACTCGGATTTGAACCGGGGACCTCTTCATCTGCAGTCAAATGCTCTACCACTGAGCTATACCCCCTGTAAAATATATTTTTTCAAAGTAAAAAAAAATCCCAGTAATTTTCTTAAATGCATCTGTAGAAGGTAAAACAACGAAGTGTTTGGCTTGTTAGACAGTACCAAAGATCACATTCAGATTGGGACATCATAAAGGGGGCACTCGGATTTGAACCGGGGACCTCTTGATCTGCAGTCAAATGCTCTACCACTGAGCTATACCCCCTTTCAGAGACATTTTGGTAAAGAATGAAAAAATTCCAGGAATTTTCCCAAATACATCAGTATAAGGTAAAATAATGATGTGATTGGCATGTTGGACACTAGCATAACAGTACCCGAGATAACATTCAGATTTGGCCATGTCAAAGGGGGCAACCGGATTTGAACCGGGGACCTCTTGATCTGCAGTCAAATGCTCTACCACTGAGCTATACCCCCTTTCAGAGACATTTTGGTAAAGAATAAAAAAAATCCAGGAATTTTCTCAAATACATCAGTATAAGGTAAAATAATGATGTGATTGGCATGTTGGAAACTAGCATAACAGTACCAAAGATAACATACAGATTGGGACATCATAAAGGGGGCACTCGGATTTGAACCGGGGACCTCTTGATCTGCAGTCAAATGCTCTACCACTGAGCTATACCCCCTGTAAAATATATTTTTTCAAAGTAAAAAAAAATCCCATAAATTTTCTTAAATGCATCTGTAGAAACAGCCAACAACGAAGTGTTTGGCTTTTTGGACACTAGCATAACAGTACCCGAGATAACATTCAGATTTGGCCATGTCAAAGGGGGCAACCGGATTTGAACCGGGGACCTCTTGATCTGCAGTCAAATGCTCTACCACTGAGCTATACCCCCTGTAAAATATATTTTTTCAAAGTAAAAAAAATCCCAGTAATTTTCTTAAATGCATCTGTAGAAACAGCCAACAACGAAGTGTTTGGCTTTTTGGACACTAGCATAACAGGCCCCGAGATAACATTCAGATTTGGCCATGTCAAAGGGGGCAACCGGATTTGAACCGGGGACCTCTTGATCTGCAGTCAAATGCTCTACCACTGAGCTATACCCCCTTTCAGAGACAATTTGGTAAAGAATAAAAAAATTCCAGGAATTTTCTCAAATACATCAGTATAAGGTAAAATAATGATGTGATTGGCATGTTGGAAACTAGCATAACAGTACCAAAGATAACATACAGATTGGGACATCATAAAGGGGGCACTCGGATTTGAACCGGGGACCTCTTGATCTGCAGTCAAATGCTCTACCACTGAGCTATACCCCCTGTAAAATATATTTTTTCAAAGTAAAAAAAAATCCCATTAATTTTCTTAAATGCATCTGTAGAAACAGCCAACAACGAAGTGTTTGGCTTTTTGGACACTAGCATAACAGTACCCGAGATAACATTCAGATTTGGCCATGTCAAAGGGGGCAACCGGATTTGAACCGGGGACCTCTTGATCTGCAGTCAAATGCTCTACCACTGAGCTATACCCCCTTTCAGAGACATTTTGGTAAAGAATAAAAAAATTCCAGGAATTTTCTCAAATACATCAGTATAAGGTAAAATAAAGATGTGATTGGCATGTTGGAAACTAGCATAACAGTACCAAAGATAAC
>NC_136897.1:2388738-2458738 GCF_949152265.1 Phoxinus phoxinus
AATACTGGTTGTATTAGACTGACTTCAAAAAGTGGTACAGAAGAAAAAGAAGAAACTAGGTGCCACTATATTTAGTCAAAAAACTAAGCTAATACGAAGCTGCGCTGGATTACCTGAATAACGAAGAGGACGTGGCTAAATTGTTGCTGGTTTAAGAAACGGATCGGACTTTAGCGCCGAAAACGAGCCTCAGAGAGCCGCGAACAGACCGCAGTTTCTCCGCGGTTTTGGCCTGTCAGCTAAGAGAGAAGTGACGCTGCGCGCTGAAGTGGGGACTTTTTTCTTCAAAAAACGGAGACCGAGGAGAAAAAGTACGGATTGAAAGACGTGATACGGACGCGCGAGGATAATGAGTGAGTTTGGAAGAAAACGAAAGTAACTTCTCCCTGCAAAATGTATGCTGATAGCAAGCTCTGATTCAGTCAATGTGGAGTTAAGGCGATCGTTAAGAAGTTGTTTTGCACTCGGTTTATTAAGAAAAGTAAAGCAAAAGGAAGTGCTTTATACGTTTGCATTCAACTAAAGCATTAACTCTGCTATTTGTAAGATGGCTGATGAAGATGAGCATAGATGTATCGAGGATACAATGGAAAAGGGTAGGTCACATAAGCTGACAGAGAAGGCATTAGAGGAGAGATTGCAGAGGTGCATTGCACTGAGAAGAAGAACATTAGGAACTCTAACAAGCAAAAGAAAAGAGTTAGAAACAATGATGAGTGATGCTCAAAATTTACAAAGTGTGAAAAATATGATGGAAAATGATTTTGCAACGTCACTAAATGAGTTTAACCGTCTCAACAACGAAGTTGCAAATCTTTTGACTGAAGATGAAAAAACAACTGATCAAGAGAACTGGTTCGAACCTAAAATGGCAACAATCAGAGGATTTATGAAAACGACAAAAAGTTGGATTGCAGCTGAGCATGAACTCATACTTCCAGTGGAAAAGATACTGCAAGAAGAAAACAATGCGGTTGATTATCTGCAAGAAACTGTTAAACCAAATGACAGCGTTTCACAGGTGGGGGTCTGCGATGTCACATATGCCAGCCGACATGGATCACAAGTAAGTCGCACCTCAGCTGTGTCACGAGTATCGTCAACAAGAGCTAAACAGGAAGCGGAACATGCAGCCCTGCTCGAACGTGCTGCTGCGCTAAAGAAAATGCAACAGCTTGAGTTTGAAGCAGCTAGAATCAAAGCCGAAAAGGATGAGTTAGAGCTGGAAACTGCATTAGCTGAGAGTAAAGCAAAATTAAAGGTGCTTAAAGAATATGAAAGATCCGAAGATGGTTTAAGTAGCTACGCGGCAGTGCAAAAGTCACAAGGTGGACACGTGAAGGAAAGAACTAGCATTATGCTTCCTCAGCAAGCTAAAACGAACACTCATGTTCACCCACAAACACAGCACTCCCAAATACAACAGCCATCTCAACCGGTCTCCAATTATGTCACTAATGCTCAACCTAACAAAGGCGATGACATACTAGCGGTTATGCAAAAACAGAATGTAATCACTGAGCTACTTGTAAAACAACAGCAGCTATCTCATCTACCAACAAAGGACATTCCTGTGTTCAAGGGTGATGCGCTACAATACAAATCTTTCATGAGAGCGTTTGAGCACGCAATAGAGCAGAAAACCAGCAATGATCAAGACAAATTGTACTTCTTGGAACAATTTACGGCCGGTGAACCTCAAGAGCTTGTTCGCAGCTGTGCTCATATGACACCTAACAAAGGATACTGCGAGGCGAAGCGACTACTTCATAAGCACTATGGGGATGAATTACGGATTGCCAGCGCGTACATTGACAAAGCTCTCAAATGGCCTCAAGTGAAGTCTGATGATGGGAAAGCATTGAGCGCCTATGCAATGTTTTTGATTGGATGTCGCAATACCATGGAAGACATCGAATTTTTAGAGGAGATGGACAACCCAACCAACTTACGGACAGTGGTGTCTAAGCTACCGTACAAATTGAAGGAACGTTGGCGAGCTGAAGCTTATGACATGAAAGAGCGAAGAGGCAGGAGAGCAAAGTTTGCTGATTTGGTGAGCTACATAGACCGCCAAGCTAGAATAGTGATGGATCCCCTCTTTGGTAATATCTCAGACAGCCGCCCAATCCCAAGTGGAAAGACTGACCAAAAGGAAAAGCATTATGGAAGGAAAGAGGTACGTGGAAGCAGTTTTGCAACCAATGTTTCCACCGAAAGCAAAGGGCCTCTAGAAACGCTTGCTAAGTCAGCAAACTCAAGTAAAACTGTGAGTGCCTTTGATAAGCCATGTTTGTACTGCCAGCAATCTCACACCCTTGCCTCATGCAGCAAAATCAAACACCAACCACATAAAGAGCGTGTGGATTTCTTAAAACTGAAGGGCTTGTGTTTTGGATGTTTAATTCCGGGTCATCTTAGCAAATTTTGCAAAAGAAGAATTGAGTGTAAAGAGTGTGCTTTAAAGCATCCAGACATTTTGCACATAATGAAAAAAGAAGGTTCTGTCTCACCTGAAAAGAAAGATGGTCATCATGGAAGTGAAGTATCGTGTGCTCAAGTGTCTATTCTGCAAGAGTCCTGTAGCCTAACGGGGGCCGGAGAAGCAGGATGTGTGCTGTCAATAGTACCGGTGAAGATCAAGTCAAAAAGGAGTGACAAGTGTGTTGAAACATATGCCTTTCTGGACCCGGGAAGCACAGCAACTTTCTGCACAGAAGACCTGCAAAAGAAACTAAACATTAAAGGGAAACCAACACGAATACTTCTTAGCACCATGGGTCAAGACAAACCTGGAGAACAGAAGCTCATGAACAGTTTCATCATATCAGACCTGGAAGTGTGTGGGCTGGAAGACACCAAGTTCATTGAGTTACCTAAGGTGTTCACTCATAGCAACATACCTGTTCACACCGAGAACATACCTAAACAGTCAGATATCCAGAAGTGGCCTTATCTCAATGAAGTACGCTTGCCAGAGATAGAAGCAGATGTAGGCCTGCTTATTGGAGCTAACTGTTCAAGAGCAATGGAGCCATGGCACGTTGTTAATGCTGAGGATGGAGGCCCTTATGCCGTGAAGACTGCCATTGGCTGGGTTGTGAATGGGCCCTTAAGAAAAGAACTGGATGATGCAATGAATGAAACGCCTACCTTTTCAGTAAACAGAATTTCTGTGATGGAGATTGAAAAGCTGCTGGTCCAACAGTATAACACTGATTTTCCAGAGCGTAACTACGATGATCGAGAGGAGATGTCTCATGAAGACAAACAGTTTTTGCAATCTGTGCAGAAAACGACAATTTTTGAGAACGGGCATTACAGCATTGGACTGCCACTCAGGAATGAGAAGCTCCAAATGCCTAATAACCGTTGTGTGGCTGAACAGCGCATAGCCTGTTTGCTTAGAAAGTTCAAGAAGAATCCTGAATTCTTTGAAGAGTACAAGGGCTTTATGGAAACCATCATTGACAAGGGCTATGCTGTCCAAGTTCCAGTTCAACAGCTGAACCGTGACGACAACAGACTGTTTTACATACCACATCACGGGGTGTATCACCCAAAGAAAAGAAAGTTGCGGGTGGTCTTCGACTGCACAGCTTCGTTTCAGGATAGGTCTCTGAATAGTGAACTGCTCCAAGGACCCGACTTGAACAATACGTTAGTTGGTGTGCTTTTAAGATTTCGTGAGGAGCCAGTAGCTATAATGGCGGACATCGAGTCGATGTTTTATCAGGTCAAGGTACCGGAGCGTGACGCAGACCTACTCCGTTTTCTTTGGTGGCCCAACGGCAAGTTGAACGAACCTATGGAGGAATTCCGAATGACCGTGCACCTCTTTGGAGCCACTTCTTCACCGAGTGTTGCCTCATATGCACTGAAAAAAACTGCTGAAGATCACAAGGCTGATGTATCTCCAGAAGCTGTACAGACAGTTCTGCGTAACTTCTACGTAGATGACTGTCTGAAGAGTGTAGCTAACGAAGAAGATGCGGTAACCTTGGCTAAAGATCTTCGTACCCTGTGTGCCAGCGGAGGGTTTGCTTTAACAAAGTGGATGAGCAATAGCAGGAAGGTGTTAATGTCAATCCCTGAAGAACATAGAGCTAGCGAAGTGAAAGACCTGGATCTAAGACATGACGCTTTGCCAATCGAGAGGACCCTTGGTGTACAGTGGGACACAGAAACTGATACTTTCACTTACAGTATGAAGCTGCAAGACAAGCCGATGACCAGAAGAGGCATTTTATCAGTCGTGAATTCCATCTACGACCCCCTTGGCTTTTTGGCTCCGGTCATCTTGCCTGCTAAACTCCTGCTGAAAGATCTTTGTAAAGAACAATACGGATGGGACGAGAACATTGGTGGAAAACACGCTGAAGATTGGAAAAGATGGATCGAAGATGTCAGTCATCTCTCTGCCTTCAATGTGAGCAGGTGTTGGAAGCCTGTAGATTTTGGATGTACTGCAGCAGCACAGTTACATCATTTTTCAGATGCTTCAGAGTCCGCATATGGCACTGTGTCTTATCTGCTGCTAGAGAATAGCCAAGGTGAGAAGCATTGTGCATTCCTCATGGGGAAGTCAAGAGTAGCCCCACTCAAACTGGTCACCATTCCCAGGCTCGAGTTGACCGCAGCAGTTGTCGCTGTTAAAGTAGACAAGATGTTACATCAAGAGCTTCAAGTTCCACTGCAACAATCTATTTTCTGGACAGACAGTACTACAGTGCTCAGATATATTGACAGTGAAACTGCTCGTTTCAAAACCTTTGTTGCAAACAGAATCTCGTTGATCCGAGAAGCAACCAAGCCATCGCAATGGAAGTATGTCAGAACAACGGAAAATCCTGCAGATCAAGCCAGCAGGGGACTGAAAGCTAAGAATTTGGTGCAAGGAGGAACCTGGATCAATGGGCCGGATTTCTTGCTGAACAGTGAATGTGATTGGTCGGAACAGCCTATGCGAAGGAAAGAAAGCCTTCAAAATGATCCGGAAGTCAAGAAGGGAGTTACAGTCAACATGATCAAAGTTGAAGAAAACATGGAACCAATCGACAAATTGATCAACTATTATTCGGACTGGCATAAATTAAAGAGATCAGTGGCCTGGATTTTAAAGGTGAAGGAAAATCTGTGGAAACTGAAAGAGAAAAGAAAGGAAATATCAAGAACGATCAGGCAAGCGGAAAAGAACCCTGAAAAGGAAAGTTCAAAGTTAGAACAACAAATGAAAAAATTCAAAGCAACAGAAAAGAAATCACTTACCATGGATGATCTGGTTGCAGCAGAATCGGAAATAATCCAATTCAGTCAAAGACAACAGTTTGGAGAAGAAATCAAAGTACTGGAGAAAGGTAAACAGCTCAGTCGCAGCAGTCAGCTGTTTAAATTGGATCCGATTCTTCAAGATGGCACGTTAAAGGTTGGTGGAAGACTCCACAAGTCCGCTATGCCAGAAAATGCTAAACATCCAGCAATTCTTTCAAAGCATAGCAGAGTTGCTACACTGATTTTGAGAGACATACACCAAAGAACAGGACACTGTGGACGCAGTTATGTCTTGGCACAACTGAGATGCAGGTATTGGATCCCACAAGCCAATTCTGCAATTCGAAAGATCATCAACAAATGTACAGTGTGCCGCAGGATTAATGGAAAGGTTGGTGAGCAAAAAATGGCAAACTTGCCTGAAGATAGGCTCTTGCCAGGTAAGCCTCCTTTCACAAATACCGGCGTTGATTTCTTCGGGCCGTTTGATGTCAAGCGGGGCCGGGGTACAGTCAAAAGATACGGCGTGATGTTCACTTGCCTCACTCTCAGAGCGGTGCACATCGAAGTTGCAGATAGCCTCGACACAGACTCCTGCATTAATGCAATTCGTCGCTTTATGTGCAGGAGAGGTCAAGTTACCATCATGCGTTCCGACAACGGCACAAATTTTGTGGCCGCTGAAAGAGAGTTGAGAGAAGCCATTCAACTGGTGGATAATGGCAAGATTGAAAAGGCCTTGCAACCAAAAGGAATAAAGTGGATATTCAACAGCCCAGCCGCTTCACACCAAGGCGGGGTCTGGGAAAGACAAATTCGGACTGTGCGAAGAATCCTTAACTCTCTTTTGAAAGAGCAAGCAGTGAACGATGATTGTCTTCTGACAATAATGTGCGAGGTCGAAAGCATAATCAACGGTAGGCCGCTTACAACTGTTTCAGATGATGTGAACGACGTAGAACCTCTAACACCCAATCACTTATTGCTGTTGAAATCTCAACCCAAAATGCCTACAGGGATTTTCAGCAAAGATGACATGTACACAAGAAAGAGATGGAAGCAGGTCCAGTATCTTGTGGATTTATTTTGGACTAGATGGACACGTGAATACCTTCCACTTCTTCAGGAGCGCCAGAAATGGCTAAAGCCAAGAAGAAACTTCATGACAGGAGATGTTGTGCTATTAGTGGACAGTTCTTCCCCACGGAACTCCTGGCTCATGGGAAAAGTAGTTGAAACGTTGCCGGACTCCAATGGAACAGTACGAAGAGTGAAGATAAAGACCAAGACCAACACTCTGGAAAGGCCTGTAAACAAACTGTGCTTGTTGGAAGAGGCGACGTCAGAAGAGTAAAAAAAAGGGAAACAAGTTGATAGTTTATGGACATTTAAAAATTGTTTGGCTCTCAGTGTTTAAGTTTATAATTGCTTAGTCCTCCTGATTAACCAATTAGGGGCCGGGTAATGTAAGAGCCACATAAGGACTAGTTCATCTGAAATAATAATTTAGTTTAAAACCAGTAAAAGAACATTTATAAGAAATATATTGGTTAAGTAATGTTTAGTAATGCATGATTTAGTAATGTTTAGATTTGATAATATTTCAGTATTTTGAGCTTCCAGTCAGATAGCACTACGTCATAGCGTAAGCGATTGGATGTAGTTAGTTTTAGTTTGAAGTTAGAGACGTTGGAAGCAACACAGTTTTTTGACCGTGCGTACCATTGTCTATGTATAATTTTGTTTTATAATTTTGTTTTGGAAGTAAACATTTTAAAAGAAGACCGTTTGGTTTGCTCGTGTTTCAAATACTGGTTGTATTAGACTGACTTCAAAAAGTGGTACAGAAGAAAAAGAAGAAACTAGGTGCCACTATAAGTACCAAAGATAACATACAGATTGGGACATCATAAAGGGGGCACTCGGTTTTGAACCGGGGACCTCTTGATCTGCAGTCAAATGCTCTACCACTGAGCTATACCCCCTGTAAAATATATTTTTTCAAAGTAAAAAAAAATCCCATTAATTTTCTTAAATGCATCTGTAGAAACAGCCAACAACGAAGTGTTTGGCTTTTTGGACACTAGCATAACAGTATCCGAGATAACATTCAGATTTGGCCATGTCAAAGGGGGCAACCGGATTTGAACCGGGGACCTCTTGATCTGCAGTCAAATGCTCTACCACTGAGCTATACCCCCTGTAAAAATTATTATTTCAAAGTAAAGAAAATCCCAGTAATTTTCTTAAATGCATCTGTAGAAGGTAAAACAACGAAGTGTTTGGCTTGTTAGACAGTACCAAAGATCACATTCAGATTGGGACATCATAAAGGGGGCACTCGGATTTGAACCGGGGACCTCTTGATCTGCAGTCAAATGCTCTACCACTGAGCTATACCCCCTGTAAAATATTTTTTTTCAAAGTAAAAAAAATCCCAGTAATTTTCTTAAATGCATCTGTAGAAACCGCCAACAACGAAGTGTTTGGCTTTTTGGACACTAGCATAACAGTACATGAGATAACATTCAGATTTGGCCATGTCAAAGAGGGCAACCGGTTTTAAACCGGGGACCTCTTGATCTGCAGTCAAATGCTCTACCACTGAGCTATACCCCCTTTCAGAGACATTTTGGTAAAGAATAAAAAAATTCCAGGAATTTTCTCAAATACATCAGTATAAGGTAAAATAATGATGTGATTGGCATGTTGGAAACTAGCATAACAGTACCAAAGATAACATACAGATTGGGACATCATAAAGGGGGCACTCGGATTTGAACCGGGGACCTCTTGATCTGCAGTCAAATGCTCTACCACTGAGCTATACCCCCTGTAAAAAATTTTTTTTCAAAGTAAAGAAAATCCCAGTAATTTTCTTAAATGCATCTGTAGAAACAGCCAACAACGAAGTGTTTGGCTTGTTGGAAACTAGCATAACAGTACCAAAGATAACATAAAGATTGGGACATCATAAAGGGGGCACTCGGATTTGAACCGGGGACCTCTTGATCTGCAGTCAAATGCTCTACCACTGAGCTATACCCCCTGTAAATTTTTTTTTTTCAAAGTAAAGAAAATCCCAGTAATTTTCTTAAATGCATCTGTAGAAGGTCAAGTCAAGTCAAGTCATCTTTATTTATATAGCGCTTTTTACAATACAGATTGTATCAAAGCAGCTTCACAGTGATAACATGAAAATAATACAAAAAAACAATTTCATCATCATCCACCTTTAAGGCAGATCTATAATATTGTTGAATATTAAATGTCCCCAACTAAGCAAGCCAGAAGGTAAGGCAACAGCGGCAAGGAACCAAAACTCCATCAGGTGACAGAATGGAGAAAAAAACCTTGGGAGAACCCAGGCTCAGTCGGGGGCCAGTTCTCCTCTGGCCAATGAGTGAACAGTGTATGAAGTTCAGAATGAATCAGAGTATTTGTCCAGTTCCGGTTGGTTGAAGTCGGAGTGGAGAGGAGAAGAGACTGGTTGACACTTCAGGTCAGCGGCGTCGTCGTCGTGTCCTGGCGCTGGTCCTTCATCAGATCTGGATACGGCCTGGTTCCGGTGGACAGCAGAAAACCTCGGGATAGACAGAGAGACTAATATTAGCGTAGACGCCATCCTTATTATGATGTACCAAGTACATCAGGATTTACGGGAAGTGTTCCCGGTCCCGGCTGTTCTAAACTATGCAGCCTAATTATATAAGTCTATAATGTGTTATGTGTATGCTAGGCCGAAGAGATGTGTTTTTAGTCTAGATTTGAACTGACAGAGTGTGTCTGCTTCCCGGACAATGGTAGGAAGACTGTTCCAAAGTTTTGGTGCTAAGTAGGAAAAGGATCTACCGCCAGCAGTCGATTTAGATATTCTAGGTATTATTAACTGGCTGGAATTTTGAGATCGCAGTAGACGTGAAGGACTATAATAAGTTAAGAGCTCGCTCAAGTACTGCGGAGCTAAACCATTTAGTGCTTTGTAAGTGATCAGCAATATTTTAAAATTTATACGATGTTTAATAGGCAGCCAATGCAGTGTTGACAGAACGGGGCTAATATGGTCATACTTCCTGGTTCTAGTAAGAACTCGAGCTGCTGCGTTTTGAACTAGCTGTAGTTTGTTTATTAAGCGTGCAGGGCATCCACCCAGTAGAGCATTACAATAATCTAGCCTTGAGGTCATAAACGCATGAACTAATTGTTCTGCATTATTCATTGAGAGCATATGACGTAATTTAGATATATTTTTAAGATGGAAGAAAGCGGTTTTACAGATACTAGACACATGACTTTCAAATGAAAGATTGGTATCAAAGAGCACACCCAGGTTCCTAACCGACGACGAAGACTTAACAGAGCAGCCATCAAGTGTTAGACAGTACTCTAGGTTATTACGTGTGGAAGTTTTTTGTCCAATAATTAGAATCTCTGTTTTTTCTGAATTTAGTAGTAGGAAATTACTAGTCATCCAATTTTTTATATCAGCTATGCATTCCGTTAATTTTGTGAATTGGTAGGTTTCGTTAGGTTTTGAAGAAATAAACAGCTGAGTATCGTCGGCATAACAGTGAAAGCTAATTCCATGTTTCCTAATGATATCTCCTAATGGTAGCATATACAGAGTGAACAGCAGCGGTCCTAGTACTGAGCCTTGTGGTACGCCATACTGAACTTGTGATTGATAAGACATCTCTTCATTTACTGCTACAAACTGATAACGGTCAGATAAGTATGATTTAAACCATGCTAGTGCAATTTCACTAATGCCAACATAATGTTCGAGTCTATTTAAAAGGATGTTGTGGTCAATGGTGTCAAATGCAGCACTTAGATCCAGTAATACTAATAGAGAGATACAACCACGATCGGATGATAAGAGCAAATCATTTGTGACTCTAACGAGAGCTGTCTCGGTACTATGGTACGGTCTAAATCCGGACTGAAAATCCTTGCAGATATCATTTCTTTCAAGAAAGGAACACAGTTGTGAGGATACTGCTTTTTCTAATATCTTTGACAGAAATGGCAGATTAGAGATCGGCCTGTAATTGACCAGTTTTGTAGGATCAAGTTGCTGTTTTTTAACAAGCGGTTTAATCATAGCTAGCTTAAAGGTTTTTGGTACGTATCCTAGAGACAAAGATGAATTAATGATATTAAGAAGAGGATCTATGACATCTGGAAGCATCTCTTTCAGCAGCTTAGTCGGTATAGGGTCTAACATGCACGTTGTGGATTTAGATGATTTGACGAGTTTGCAAAATTCTTCCTCTCCTATAGCAATGAATGAATCAAATTTTAAATTTGAAGGTAAAACAATGAAGTGTTTGGCTTGTTAGACAGTACCAAAGATCACATTCAGATTGGGACATCATAAAGGGGGCACTCGGATTTGAACCGGGGACCTCTTGATCTGCAGTCAAATGCTCTACCACTGAGCTATACCCCCTGTAAAAGATATTTTTTCAAAGTAAAAAAAAATCCCAGTAATTTTCGTAAATGCATCTGTAGAAGGTAAAACAACGAAGTGTTTGGCTTGTTAGACAGTACCAAAGATCACATTCAGATTGGGACATCATAAAGGGGGCACTCGGATTTGAACCGGGGACCTCTTGATCTGCAGTCAAATGCTTTACCACTGAGCTATACCCCCTGTAAAATATATTTTTTCAAAGTAAAAAAAAATCCCAGTAATTTTCTTAAATGCATCTGTAGAAACAGCCAACAACGAAGTGTTTGGCTTTTTGGACACTAGCATAACAGTACCCGAGATAACATTCAGATTTGGCCATGTCAAAGCGGGCAACCGGATTTGAACCGGGGACCTCTTGATCTGCAGTCAAATGCTCTACCACTGAGCTATACCCCCTTTCAGAGACATTTTGGTAAAGAATAAAAAAATTTCAGGAATTTTCTCAAATACATCAGTATAAGGTAAAATTATGATGTGATTGGCATGTTGGAAACTAGCATAACAGTACCAAAGATCACATACAGATTGGGACATCATAAAGAGGGCACTCGGATTTGAACCGGGGACCTCTTGATCTGCAGTCAAATGCTCTACCACTGAGCTATACCCCCTGTAAAAAATATTATTTCAAAGTAAAGAAAATCCCAGTAATTTTCTTAAATGCATCTGTAGAAGGTAAAACAACGAAGTGTTTGGCTTGTTAGACAGTACCAAAGATCACATTCAGATTGGGACATCATAAAGGGGGCACTCGGATTTGAACCGGGGACCTCTTGATCTGCAGTCAAATGCTCTACCACTGAGCTATACCCCCTGTAAAATATATTATTTCAAAGTAAAAAAAAATCCCAGTAATTTTCTTAAATGCATCTGTAGAAACAGCCAATAACGAAGTGCTTGGCTTTTTGGACACTAGCATAACAGTACCCGAGATAACATTCAGATTTGGCCATGTCAAAGGGGGCAACCGGATTTGAACCGGGGACCTCTTGATCTGCAGTCAAATGCTCTACCACTGAGCTATACCCCCTGTAAAATATATTTTTTCAAATTAAAAAAAATCCCAGTAATTTTCTTAAATGCATCTGTAGAAACAGCCAACAACGAAGTGTTTGGCTTTTTGGACACTAGCATAACAGTACCCGAGATAACATTCAGATTTGGCCGTGTCAAAGGTGGCAACCGGATTTGAACCGGGGACCTCTTGATCTGCAGTCAAATGCTCTACCACTGAGCTATACCCCCTTTCAAAGACATTTTGGTAAAGAATAAGAAAATTCCAGGAATTTTCTCAAATACATCAGTGTAAGGTAAAATAATGATGTGATTGGCTTGTTGGAAACTAGCATAACAGTACCAAAGATAACATACAGATTGGGACATCATAAAGGGGGCACTCGGATTTGAACCGGGGACCTCTTGATCTGCAGTCAAATGCTCTACCACTGAACTATACCCCCTGTAAAATATTTTTTTTCAAAGTAAAAAAAAAATCCCATTAATTTTCTTAAATGCATCTGTAGAAACAGCCAACAACGAAGTGTTTGGCTTTTTGGACACTAGCAAAACAGTACCCGAGATAACATTCAGATTTGGCCATGTCAAAGGGGGCAACCGGATTTGAACCAGGGACCTCTTGATCTGCAGTTAAATGCTCTACCACTGAGCTATACCCCCTGTAAAAAATATTATTTCAAAGTAAAGAAAATCCCAGTAATTTTCTTAAATGCATCTGTAGAAGGTAAAACAACGAAGTGTTTGGCTTGTTAGACAGTACCAAAGATCACATTCAGATTGGGACATCATAAAGCGGGCACTCGGATTTGAACCGGGGACCTCTTGATCTGCAGTCAAATGTTCTACCACTGAGCTATACCCCCTGTAAAATATTTTTTTTCAAAGTAAAAAAAAATCCCATTAATTTTCTTAAATGCATCTGTAGAAACAGCCAACAACGAAGTGTTTGGCTTTTTGGACACTAGCATAACAGTACCCGAGATAACATTCAGATTTGGCCATGTCAAAGGGGGCAACCGGATTTGAAACGGGGACCTCTTGATCTGCAGTCAAATGCTCTACCACTGAGCTATACCCCCTGTAAAATATATTTTTTCAAAGTAAAAAAAAATCCCAGTAATTTTCTTAAATGCATCTGTTGAAGGTAAAACAACGAAGTGTTTAGCTTGTTAGACAGTACCAAAGATCACATTCAGATTGGGACATCATAAAGGGGGCACTCGGATTTGAACCGGGGACCTCTTGATCTGCAGTCAAATGCTCTACCACTGAGCTATACCCCCTGTAAAATATATTTTTTCAAAGTAAAAAAAAATCCCAGTAATTTTCTTAAATGCATCTGTAGAAACAGCCAACAACGAAGTGTTTGGCTTTTTGGACACTAGCATAACAGTACCCGAGATAACATTCAGATTTGGCCATGTCAAAGGGGGCAACCGGATTTGAACCGGGGACCTCTTGATCTGCAGTCAAATGCTCTACCCACTGAGCTATACCCCCTTTCAGAGACATTTTGGTAAAGAATAAAAAAAATCCAGGAATTTTCTCAAATACATCAGTATAAGGTAAAATAATGATGTGATTGGCATGTTGGAAACTAGCATAACAGTACCAAAGATAACATACAGATTGGGACATCATAAAGGGGGCACTCGGATTTGAACCGGGGACCTCTTGATCTGCAGTCAAATGCTCTACCACTGAGCTATACCCCCTGTAAAATATATTTTTTCAAAGTAAAAAAAAATCCCATTAATTTTCTTAAATGCATCTGTAGAAACAGCCAACAACGAAGTGTTTGGCTTTTTGGACACTAGCATAACAGTACCCGAGATAACATTCAGATTTGGCCATGTCAAAGGGGGCAACCGGATTTGAACCGGGGACCTCTTGATCTGCAGTCAAATGCTCTACCACTGAGCTATACCCCCTGTAAAAATTATTATTTCAAAGTAAAGAAAATCCCAGTAATTTTCTTAAATGCATCTGTAGAAGGTAAAACAACAAAGTGTTTGGCTTGTTAGACAGTACCAAAGATCACATTCAGATTGGGACATCATAAAGGGGGCACTCGGATTTGAACCGGGGACCTCTTGATCTGCAGTCAAATGCTCTACCACTGAGCTATACCCCCTGTAAAATATTTTTTTTCAAAGTAAAAAAAATCCCAGTAATTTTCTTAAATGCATCTGTAGAAACCGCCAACAACGAAGTGTTTGGCTTTTTGGACACTAGCATAACAGTACCCGAGATAACATTCAGATTTGGCCATGTCAAAGAGGGCAACCGGATTTGAAACGGGGACCTCTTGATCTGCAGTCAAATGCTCTACCACTGAGCTATACCCCCTTTCAGAGACATTTTGGTAAAGAATAAAAAAATTCCAGGAATTTTCTCAAATACATCAGTATAAGGTAAAATAATGATGTGATTGGCATGTTGGAAACTAGCATAACAGTACCAAAGATAACATACAGATTGGGACATCATAAAGGGGGCACTCGGATTTGAACCGGGGACCTCTTGATCTGCAGTCAAATGCTCTACCACTGAGCTATACCCCCTGTAAAATATATTTTTTCAAAGTAAAAAAAAAATCCCAGTAATTTTCTTAAATGCATCTGTTGAAGGTAAAACAACGAAGTGTTTGGCTTGTTAGACAGTACCAAAGATCACATTCAGATTGGGACATCATAAAGGGGGCACTCGGATTTGAACCGGGGACCTCTTGATCTGCAGTCAAATGCTCTACCACTGAGCTATACCCCCTGTAAAATATATTTTTTCAAAGTAAAAAAAAATCCCAGTAATTTTCTTAAATGCATCTGTAGAAACAGCCAACAACGAAGTGTTTGGCTTTTTGGACACTAGCATAACAGTACCCGAGATAACATTCAGATTTGGCCATGTCAAAGGGGGCAACCGGATTTGAACCGGGGACCTCTTGATCTGCAGTCAAATGCTCTACCACTGAGCTATACCCCCTTTCAGAGACGTTTTGGTAAAGAATAAAAAAATTCCAGGAATTTTCTCAAATACATCAGTATAAGGTAAAATAATGATGTGATTGGCATGTTGGAAACTAGCATAACAGTACCCGAGATAACATTCAGATTTGGCCATGTCAAAGGGGGCAACCGGATTTGAACCGGGGACCTCTTGATCTGCAGTCAAATGCTCTACCACTGAGCTATACCCCCTGTAAAATATATTTTTTCAAAGTAAAAAAAAATCCCAGTAATTTTCTTAAATGCATCTGTTGAAGGTAAAACAACGAAGTGTTTAGCTTGTTAGACAGTACCAAAGATCACATTCAGATTGGGACGTCATAAAGGGGGCACTCGGATTTGAACCGGGGACCTCTTGATCTGCAGTCAAATGCTCTACCACTGAGCTATACCCCCTGTAAAATATATTTTTTCAAAGTAAAAAAAAATCCCAGTAATTTTCTTAAATGCATCTGTAGAAACAGCCAACAACGAAGTGTTTGGCTTTTTGGACACTAGCATAACAGTACCCGAGATAACATTCAGATTTGGCCATGTCAAAGGGGGCAACCGGATTTGAACCGGGGACCTCTTGATCTGCAGTCAAATGCTCTACCACTGAGCTATACCCCCTTTCAGAGACATTTTGGTAAAGAATAAAAAAATTCCAGGAATTTTCTCAAATACATCAGTATAAGGTAAAATAATGATGTGATTGGCATGTTGGAAACTAGCATAACAGTACCAAAGATAACATACAGATTGGGACATCATAAAGGGGGCACTCGGATTTGAACCGGGGACCTCTTGATCTGCAGTCAAATGCTCTACCACTGAGCTATACCCCCTGTAAAATATTTTTTTTCAAAGTAAAAAAAAATCCCATTAATTTTCTTAAATGCATCTGTAGAAACAGCCAACAACGAAGTGTTTGGCTTTTTGGACACTAGCATAACAGTACCTGAGATAACATTCAGATTTGGCCATGTCAAAGGGGGCAACCGGATTTGAACCGGGGACCTCTTGATCTGCAGTCAAATGCTCTACCACTGAGCTATACCCCCTTTCAGAGACGTTTTGGTAAAGAATAAAAAAATTCCAGGAATTTTCTCAAATACATCAGTATAAGGTAAAATAATGATGTAATTGGCATGTTGGAAACTAGCATAACAGTACCCGAGATAACATTCAGATTTGGCCATGTCAAAGGGGGCAACCGGATTTGAACCGGGGACCTCTTGATCTGCAGTCAAATGCTCTACCACTGAGCTATACCCCCTGTAAAATATATTTTTTCAAAGTAAAAAAAAATCCCAGTAATTTTCTTAAATGCATCTGTTGAAGGTAAAACAACGAAGTGTTTAGCTTGTTAGACAGTACCAAAGATCACATTCAGATTGGGACATCATAAAGGGGGCACTCGGATTTGAACCGGGGACCTCTTGATCTGCAGTCAAATGCTCTACCACTGAGCTATACCCCCTGTAAAATATATTTTTTCAAAGTAAAAAAAAATCCCAGTAATTTTCTTAAATGCATCTGTAGAAACAGCCAACAACGAAGTGTTTGGCTTTTTGGACACTAGCATAACAGTACCCGAGATAACATTCAGATTTGGCCATGTCAAAGGGGGCAACCGGATTTGAACCGGGGACCTCTTGATCTGCAGTCAAATGCTCTACCACTGAGCTATACCCCCTTTCAGAGACATTTTGGTAAAGAATAAAAAAATTCCAGGAATTTTCTCAAATACATCAGTATAAGGTAAAATAATGATGTGATTGGCATGTTGGAAACTAGCATAACAGTACCAAAGATAACATACAGATTTGGCCATGTCAAAGGGGGCAACCGGATTTGAACCGGGGACCTCTTGATCTGCAGTCAAATGCTCTACCACTGAGCTATACCCCCTTTCAGAGACGTTTTGGTAAAGAATAAAAAAATTCCAGGAATTTCCTCAAATACATCAGTATAAGGTAAAATAATGATGTGATTGGCATGTTGGAAACTACCATAACAGTACTGTAAGAGCCACATAAGGACTAGTTCATCTGAAATAATAATTTAGTTTAAAACCAGTAAAAGAACATTTATAAGAAATATATTGGTTAAGTAATGTTTAGTAATGCATGATTTAGTAATGTTTAGATTTGATAATATTTCAGTATTTTGAGCTTCCAGTCAGATAGCACTACGTCATAGCGTAAGCGATTGGATGTAGTTAGTTTTAGTTTGAAGTTAGAGACGTTGGAAGCAACACAGTTTTTTGACCGTGCGTACCATTGTCTATGTATAATTTTGTTTTATAATTTTGTTTTGGAAGTAAACATTTTAAAAGAAGACCGTTTGGTTTGCTCGTGTTTCAAATACTGGTTGTATTAGACTGACTTCAAAAAGTGGTACAGAAGAAAAAGAAGAAACTAGGTGCCACTATATTTAGTCAAAAAACTAAGCTAATACGAAGCTGCGCTGGATTACCTGAATAACGAAGAGGACGTGGCTAAATTGTTGCTGGTTTAAAGGAACACTTCACCTCTGGAAAGATGAATGTGTATTTAAAATGGGTCATTTATGTAGAAGAAATGTGAAATTATTTTTGAATTTGGAGCCTTCTAGACTGAGAAAAGCCAGAAAATGTATTTTTGGCTTATGGGGATGAAAGACAACAACTCCCAGAATGCACTTGCTTCGCTGCCCTAGGAGGCCACGCCTACCGGTAAGAGATCGCAGTAAACAACAAGGCTATGCTACTATTGAGTCTCCGTGAGTCTGCCCAGTATTTTGATGTCGACCAAAATGTCCAGGATTCGGATTTTGCGTTCTTCAGTCGCCATTCCTCATGTTTACTGTGACGAGCAGGAACGAGACTGACGGCCGCGGAGAACGATGCGAGCCCGGTGGCGTGATTACTGATGAGTGGCGCCGGCGCCTGTGAGACGCACCGGTCTCGTATCTCTCACGGAGGAGCGGGAATTTTCCTAGCAATGTTAAAACGCACATCAAACGATCACTTGTTTAGCGTTCATGTAAACACTACATTCAGATTCACCAATCGGAATGAATTCAGTTAGATTGAAACAAAAGGTGTGCATGTAAACTATGAATGCGACTGCAGAAAGCAAAAGCCGAATCCCGGACATTTTGGACGATCTCGACGGCCGGACATGTCCGGGAAAAAGAGGATGGTCACCGCTACTACTCAGCTTTCTCCACAGAATAAGAAACTGTTAGCTTACCTTCCAAATAAAGAATGGCTGACACTATATGTAAATTCTGTGAGTGAGATCCCTCTATGGGCGGGTTGAAAACATGCGGAACAGCGCCTTCTACTGGATAAATGATGAGCTAGTGTTTGTAGTCTTACCCTTATTCAAAGAAATTTGACTTCCTGCTTTTTATGACGCAAATTGACGATTTTTGCGTCATAAAAAGCAGGAAGTGGAACACTTAAATCCTTATTTCTCCCATCTCAGGGGAAAATAAGGGAATAAACCATGACCATTCGAAAATGTGACTGGGTTTCTAAAGATACAAAGTCTAATGCAAATGGGTGAAGTGTTCCTTTAAGAAACGGATCGGACTTTAGCGCCGAAAACGAGCCTCAGAGAGCCGCGAACAGACCGCAGTTTCTCCGCGGTTTTGGCCTGTCAGCTAAGAGAGAAGTGACGCTGCGCGCTGAAGTGGGGACTTTTTTCTTCAAAAAACGGAGACCGAGGAGAAAAAGTACGGATTGAAAGACGTGATACGGACGCGCGAGGATAATGAGTGAGTTTGGAAGAAAACGAAAGTAACTTCTCCCTGCAAAATGTATGCTGATAGCAAGCTCTGATTCAGTCAATGTGGAGTTAAGGCGATCGTTAAGAAGTTGTTTTGCACTCGGTTTATTAAGAAAAGTAAAGCAAAAGGAAGTGCTTTATACGTTTGCATTCAACTAAAGCATTAACTCTGCTATTTGTAAGATGGCTGATGAAGATGAGCATAGATGTATCGAGGATACAATGGAAAAGGGTAGGTCACATAAGCTGACAGAGAAGGCATTAGAGGAGAGATTGCAGAGGTGCATTGCACTGAGAAGAAGAACATTAGGAACTCTAACAAGCAAAAGAAAAGAGTTAGAAACAATGATGAGTGATGCTCAAAATTTACAAAGTGTGAAAAATATGATGGAAAATGATTTTGCAACGTCACTAAATGAGTTTAACCGTCTCAACAACGAAGTTGCAAATCTTTTGACTGAAGATGAAAAAACAACTGATCAAGAGAACTGGTTCGAACCTAAAATGGCAACAATCAGAGGATTTATGAAAACGACAAAAAGTTGGATTGCAGCTGAGCATGAACTCATACTTCCAGTGGAAAAGATACTGCAAGAAGAAAACAATGCGGTTGATTATCTGCAAGAAACTGTTAAACCAAATGACAGCGTTTCACAGGTGGGGGTCTGCGATGTCACATATGCCAGCCGACATGGATCACAAGTAAGTCGCACCTCAGCTGTGTCACGAGTATCGTCAACAAGAGCTAAACAGGAAGCGGAACATGCAGCCCTGCTCGAACGTGCTGCTGCGCTAAAGAAAATGCAACAGCTTGAGTTTGAAGCAGCTAGAATCAAAGCCGAAAAGGATGAGTTAGAGCTGGAAACTGCATTAGCTGAGAGTAAAGCAAAATTAAAGGTGCTTAAAGAATATGAAAGATCTGAAGATGGTTTAAGTAGCTACGCGGCAGTGCAAAAGTCACAAGGTGGACACGTGAAGGAAAGAACTAGCATTATGCTTCCTCAGCAAGCTAAAACGAACACTCATGTTCACCCACAAACACAGCACTCCCAAATACAACAGCCATCTCAACCGGTCTCCAATTATGTCACTAATGCTCAACCTAACAAAGGCGATGACATACTAGCGGTTATGCAAAAACAGAATGTAATCACTGAGCTACTTGTAAAACAACAGCAGCTATCTCATCTACCAACAAAGGACATTCCTGTGTTCAAGGGTGATGCGCTACAATACAAATCTTTCATGAGAGCGTTTGAGCACGCAATAGAGCAGAAAACCAGCAATGATCAAGACAAATTGTACTTCTTGGAACAATTTACGGCCGGTGAACCTCAAGAGCTTGTTCGCAGCTGTGCTCATATGACACCTAACAAAGGATACTGCGAGGCGAAGCGACTACTTCATAAGCACTATGGGGATGAATTACGGATTGCCAGCGCGTACATTGACAAAGCTCTCAAATGGCCTCAAGTGAAGTCTGATGATGGGAAAGCATTGAGCGCCTATGCAATGTTTTTGATTGGATGTCGCAATACCATGGAAGACATCGAATTTTTAGAGGAGATGGACAACCCAACCAACTTACGGACAGTGGTGTCTAAGCTACCGTACAAATTGAAGGAACGTTGGCGAGCTGAAGCTTATGACATGAAAGAGCGAAGAGGCAGGAGAGCAAAGTTTGCTGATTTGGTGAGCTACATAGACCGCCAAGCTAGAATAGTGATGGATCCCCTCTTTGGTAATATCTCAGACAGCCGCCCAATCCCAAGTGGAAAGACTGACCAAAAGGAAAAGCATTATGGAAGGAAAGAGGTACGTGGAAGCAGTTTTGCAACCAATGTTTCCACCGAAAGCAAAGGGCCTCTAGAAACGCTTGCTAAGTCAGCAAACTCAAGTAAAACTGTGAGTGCCTTTGATAAGCCATGTTTGTACTGCCAGCAATCTCACACCCTTGCCTCATGCAGCAAAATCAAACACCAACCACATAAAGAGCGTGTGGATTTCTTAAAACTGAAGGGCTTGTGTTTTGGATGTTTAATTCCGGGTCATCTTAGCAAATTTTGCAAAAGAAGAATTGAGTGTAAAGAGTGTGCTTTAAAGCATCCAGACATTTTGCACATAATGAAAAAAGAAGGTTCTGTCTCACCTGAAAAGAAAGATGGTCATCATGGAAGTGAAGTATCGTGTGCTCAAGTGTCTATTCTGCAAGAGTCCTGTAGCCTAACGGGGGCCGGAGAAGCAGGATGTGTGCTGTCAATAGTACCGGTGAAGATCAAGTCAAAAAGGAGTGACAAGTGTGTTGAAACATATGCCTTTCTGGACCCGGGAAGCACAGCAACTTTCTGCACAGAAGACCTGCAAAAGAAACTAAACATTAAAGGGAAACCAACACGAATACTTCTTAGCACCATGGGTCAAGACAAACCTGGAGAACAGAAGCTCATGAACAGTTTCATCATATCAGACCTGGAAGTGTGTGGGCTGGAAGACACCAAGTTCATTGAGTTACCTAAGGTGTTCACTCATAGCAACATACCTGTTCACACCGAGAACATACCTAAACAGTCAGATATCCAGAAGTGGCCTTATCTCAATGAAGTACGCTTGCCAGAGATAGAAGCAGATGTAGGCCTGCTTATTGGAGCTAACTGTTCAAGAGCAATGGAGCCATGGCACGTTGTTAATGCTGAGGATGGAGGCCCTTATGCCGTGAAGACTGCCATTGGCTGGGTTGTGAATGGGCCCTTAAGAAAAGAACTGGATGATGCAATGAATGAAACGCCTACCTTTTCAGTAAACAGAATTTCTGTGATGGAGATTGAAAAGCTGCTGGTCCAACAGTATAACACTGATTTTCCAGAGCGTAACTACGATGATCGAGAGGAGATGTCTCATGAAGACAAACAGTTTTTGCAATCTGTGCAGAAAACGACAATTTTTGAGAACGGGCATTACAGCATTGGACTGCCACTCAGGAATGAGAAGCTCCAAATGCCTAATAACCGTTGTGTGGCTGAACAGCGCATAGCCTGTTTGCTTAGAAAGTTCAAGAAGAATCCTGAATTCTTTGAAGAGTACAAGGGCTTTATGGAAACCATCATTGACAAGGGCTATGCTGTCCAAGTTCCAGTTCAACAGCTGAACCGTGACGACAACAGACTGTTTTACATACCACATCACGGGGTGTATCACCCAAAGAAAAGAAAGTTGCGGGTGGTCTTCGACTGCACAGCTTCGTTTCAGGATAGGTCTCTGAATAGTGAACTGCTCCAAGGACCCGACTTGAACAATACGTTAGTTGGTGTGCTTTTAAGATTTCGTGAGGAGCCAGTAGCTATAATGGCGGACATCGAGTCGATGTTTTATCAGGTCAAGGTACCGGAGCGTGACGCAGACCTACTCCGTTTTCTTTGGTGGCCCAACGGCAAGTTGAACGAACCTATGGAGGAATTCCGAATGACCGTGCACCTCTTTGGAGCCACTTCTTCACCGAGTGTTGCCTCATATGCACTGAAAAAAACTGCTGAAGATCACAAGGCTGATGTATCTCCAGAAGCTGTACAGACAGTTCTGCGTAACTTCTACGTAGATGACTGTCTGAAGAGTGTAGCTAACGAAGAAGATGCGGTAACCTTGGCTAAAGATCTTCGTACCCTGTGTGCCAGCGGAGGGTTTGCTTTAACAAAGTGGATGAGCAATAGCAGGAAGGTGTTAATGTCAATCCCTGAAGAACATAGAGCTAGCGAAGTGAAAGACCTGGATCTAAGACATGACGCTTTGCCAATCGAGAGGACCCTTGGTGTACAGTGGGACACAGAAACTGATACTTTCACTTACAGTATGAAGCTGCAAGACAAGCCGATGACCAGAAGAGGCATTTTATCAGTCGTGAATTCCATCTACGACCCCCTTGGCTTTTTGGCTCCGGTCATCTTGCCTGCTAAACTCCTGCTGAAAGATCTTTGTAAAGAACAATACGGATGGGACGAGAACATTGGTGGAAAACACGCTGAAGATTGGAAAAGATGGATCGAAGATGTCAGTCATCTCTCTGCCTTCAATGTGAGCAGGTGTTGGAAGCCTGTAGATTTTGGATGTACTGCAGCAGCACAGTTACATCATTTTTCAGATGCTTCAGAGTCCGCATATGGCACTGTGTCTTATCTGCTGCTAGAGAATAGCCAAGGTGAGAAGCATTGTGCATTCCTCATGGGGAAGTCAAGAGTAGCCCCACTCAAACTGGTCACCATTCCCAGGCTCGAGTTGACCGCAGCAGTTGTCGCTGTTAAAGTAGACAAGATGTTACATCAAGAGCTTCAAGTTCCACTGCAACAATCTATTTTCTGGACAGACAGTACTACAGTGCTCAGATATATTGACAGTGAAACTGCTCGTTTCAAAACCTTTGTTGCAAACAGAATCTCGTTGATCCGAGAAGCAACCAAGCCATCGCAATGGAAGTATGTCAGAACAACGGAAAATCCTGCAGATCAAGCCAGCAGGGGACTGAAAGCTAAGAATTTGGTGCAAGGAGGAACCTGGATCAATGGGCCGGATTTCTTGCTGAACAGTGAATGTGATTGGTCGGAACAGCCTATGCGAAGGAAAGAAAGCCTTCAAAATGATCCGGAAGTCAAGAAGGGAGTTACAGTCAACATGATCAAAGTTGAAGAAAACATGGAACCAATCGACAAATTGATCAACTATTATTCGGACTGGCATAAATTAAAGAGATCAGTGGCCTGGATTTTAAAGGTGAAGGAAAATCTGTGGAAACTGAAAGAGAAAAGAAAGGAAATATCAAGAACGATCAGGCAAGCGGAAAAGAACCCTGAAAAGGAAAGTTCAAAGTTAGAACAACAAATGAAAAAATTCAAAGCAACAGAAAAGAAATCACTTACCATGGATGATCTGGTTGCAGCAGAATCGGAAATAATCCAATTCAGTCAAAGACAACAGTTTGGAGAAGAAATCAAAGTACTGGAGAAAGGTAAACAGCTCAGTCGCAGCAGTCAGCTGTTTAAATTGGATCCGATTCTTCAAGATGGCACGTTAAAGGTTGGTGGAAGACTCCACAAGTCCGCTATGCCAGAAAATGCTAAACATCCAGCAATTCTTTCAAAGCATAGCAGAGTTGCTACACTGATTTTGAGAGACATACACCAAAGAACAGGACACTGTGGACGCAGTTATGTCTTGGCACAACTGAGATGCAGGTATTGGATCCCACAAGCCAATTCTGCAATTCGAAAGATCATCAACAAATGTACAGTGTGCCGCAGGATTAATGGAAAGGTTGGTGAGCAAAAAATGGCAAACTTGCCTGAAGATAGGCTCTTGCCAGGTAAGCCTCCTTTCACAAATACCGGCGTTGATTTCTTCGGGCCGTTTGATGTCAAGCGGGGCCGGGGTACAGTCAAAAGATACGGCGTGATGTTCACTTGCCTCACTCTCAGAGCGGTGCACATCGAAGTTGCAGATAGCCTCGACACAGACTCCTGCATTAATGCAATTCGTCGCTTTATGTGCAGGAGAGGTCAAGTTACCATCATGCGTTCCGACAACGGCACAAATTTTGTGGCCGCTGAAAGAGAGTTGAGAGAAGCCATTCAACTGGTGGATAATGGCAAGATTGAAAAGGCCTTGCAACCAAAAGGAATAAAGTGGATATTCAACAGCCCAGCCGCTTCACACCAAGGCGGGGTCTGGGAAAGACAAATTCGGACTGTGCGAAGAATCCTTAACTCTCTTTTGAAAGAGCAAGCAGTGAACGATGATTGTCTTCTGACAATAATGTGCGAGGTCGAAAGCATAATCAACGGTAGGCCGCTTACAACTGTTTCAGATGATGTGAACGACGTAGAACCTCTAACACCCAATCACTTATTGCTGTTGAAATCTCAACCCAAAATGCCTACAGGGATTTTCAGCAAAGATGACATGTACACAAGAAAGAGATGGAAGCAGGTCCAGTATCTTGTGGATTTATTTTGGACTAGATGGACACGTGAATACCTTCCACTTCTTCAGGAGCGCCAGAAATGGCTAAAGCCAAGAAGAAACTTCATGACAGGAGATGTTGTGCTATTAGTGGACAGTTCTTCCCCACGGAACTCCTGGCTCATGGGAAAAGTAGTTGAAACGTTGCCGGACTCCAATGGAACAGTACGAAGAGTGAAGATAAAGACCAAGACCAACACTCTGGAAAGGCCTGTAAACAAACTGTGCTTGTTGGAAGAGGCGACGTCAGAAGAGTAAAAAAAAGGGAAACAAGTTGATAGTTTATGGACATTTAAAAATTGTTTGGCTCTCAGTGTTTAAGTTTATAATTGCTTAGTCCTCCTGATTAACCAATTAGGGGCCGGGTAATGTAAGAGCCACATAAGGACTAGTTCATCTGAAATAATAATTTAGTTTAAAACCAGTAAAAGAACATTTATAAGAAATATATTGGTTAAGTAATGTTTAGTAATGCATGATTTAGTAATGTTTAGATTTGATAATATTTCAGTATTTTGAGCTTCCAGTCAGATAGCACTACGTCATAGCGTAAGCGATTGGATGTAGTTAGTTTTAGTTTGAAGTTAGAGACGTTGGAAGCAACACAGTTTTTTGACCGTGCGTACCATTGTCTATGTATAATTTTGTTTTATAATTTTGTTTTGGAAGTAAACATTTTAAAAGAAGACCGTTTGGTTTGCTCGTGTTTCAAATACTGGTTGTATTAGACTGACTTCAAAAAGTGGTACAGAAGAAAAAGAAGAAACTAGGTGCCACTATAAGTACCAAAGATAACATACAGATTGGGACATCATAAAGGGGGCACTCGGTTTTGAACCGGGGACCTCTTGATCTGCAGTCAAATGCTCTACCACTGAGCTATACCCCCTGTAAAATATTTTTTTTCAAAGTAAAAAAAAATCCCATTAATTTTCTTAAATGCATCTGTAGAAACAGCCAACAACGAAGTGTTTGGCTTTTTGGACACTAGCATAACAGTACCTGAGATAACATTCAGATTTGGCCATGTCAAAGGGGGCAACCGGATTTGAACCGGGGACCTCTTGATCTGCAGTCAAATGCTCTACCACTGAGCTATACCCCCTGTAAAATATTTTATTTCAAAGTAAAGAAAATCCCAGTAATTTTCTTAAATGCATCTGTAGAAGGTAAAACAACGAAGTGTTTGGCTTGTTAGACAGTACCAAAGATCACATTCAGATTGGGACATCATAAAGGGGGCACTCGGATTTGAGCCGGGGACCTCTTGATCTGCAGTCAAATGCTCTACCACTGAGCTATACCCCCTGTAAAATATATTTTTTCAAAGTAAAAAAAAATCCCAGTAATTTTCTTAAATGCATCTGTAGAAACAGCCAACAACGAAGTGTTTGGCTTTTTGGACACTAGCATAACAGTACCCGAGATAACATTCAGATTTGGCCATGTCAAAGGGGGCAACCGGATTTGAACCGGGGACCTCTTGATCTGCAGTCAAATGCTCTACCACTGAGCTATACCCCCTTTCAGAGACGTTTTGGTAAAGAATAAAAAAATTCCAGGAATTTTCTCAAATACATCAGTATAAGGTAAAATAATGATGTGATTGGCATGTTGGAAACTAGCATAACAGTACCAAAGATAACATTCAGATTTGGCCATGTCAAAGGGGGCAACCGGATTTGAACCGGGGACCTCTTGATCTGCAGTCAAATGCTCTACCACTGAGCTATACCCCCTGTAAAATATTTTATTTCAAAGTAAAGAAAATCCCAGTAATTTTCTTAAATGCATCTGTAGAAGGTAAAACAACGAAGTGTTTGGCTTGTTAGACAGTACCAAAGATCACATTCAGATTGGGACATCATAAAGGGGGCACTCGGATTTGAGCCGGGGACCTCTTGATCTGCAGTCAAATGCTCTACCACTGAGCTATACCCCCTGTAAAATATATTTTTTCAAAGTAAAAAAAAATCCCAGTAATTTTCTTAAATGCATCTGTAGAAACAGCCAACAACGAAGTGTTTGGCTTTTTGGACACTAGCATAACAGTACCCGAGATAACATTCAGATTTGGCCATGTCAAAGGGGGCAACCGGATTTGAACCGGGGACCTCTTGATCTGCAGTCAAATGCTCTACCACTGAGCTATACCCCCTGTAAAAGATATTTTTTCAAAGTAAAAAAAAATCCCAGTAATTTTCTTAAATGCATCTGTAGAAGGTAAAACAACGAAGTGTTTGGCTTGTTAGACAGTACCAAAGATCACATTCAGATTGGGACATCATAAAGGGGGCACTCGGATTTGAACCGGGGACCTCTTGATCTGCAGTCAAATGCTCTACCACTGAGCTATACCCCCTGTAAAACATATTTTTTCAAAGTAAAAAAAAATCCCATTAATTTTCTTAAATGCATCTGTAGAAACAGCCAACAACGAAGTGTTTGGCTTGTTGGAAACTAGCATAACAGTACCAAAGATAACATACAGATTGGGACATCATAAAGGGGGCACTCGGATTTGAACCGGGGACCTCTTGATCTGCAGTCAAATGCTCTACCACTGAGCTATACCCCCTGTAAAATATCACTTTTCAAAGTAAAAAAAATCCCAGTAATTTTCTTAAATACATCTGTAGAAACAGCCAACAACGAAGTGTTTGGCTTTTTGGACACTAGCATAACAGTACCCGAGATAACATTCAGATTTTGCCATGTCAAAGGGGGCAACCGGATTTGAACAGGGGACCTCTTGAGCTGCAGTCAAATGCTCTACCACTGAGCTATACCCCCTTTCAGAGACATTTTGGTAAAGAATAAAAAAATTCCAGGAATTTTTTCAAATACATCAGTATAAGGTAAAATAATGATGCGATTGGCATGTTGGAAACTAGCATAACAGTACCAAAGATAACATACAGATTGGGACATCATAAAGGGGGCACTCGGATTTGAACCGGGGACCTCTTGATCTGCAGTCAAATGCTCTACCACTGAGCTATACCCCCTGTAAAATATATTTTTTCAAAGTAAAAAAAAATCCCAGTAATTTTCTTAAATGCATCTGTAGAAACAGCCAACAACGAAGTGTTTGGCTTTTTGGACACTAGCATAACAGTACCCGAGATAACATTCAGATTTGGCCATGTCAAAGGGGGCAACCGGATTTGAACCGGGGACCTCTTGATCTGCAGTCAAATGCTCTACCACTGAGCTATACCCCCTTTCAAAGACATTTTGGTAAAGAATAAGAAAATTCCAGGAATTTTCTCAAATACATCAGTGTAAGGTAAAATAATGATGTGATTGGCTTGTTGGAAACTAGCATAACAGTACCAAAGATAACATACAGATTGGGACATCATAAAGGGGGCACTCGGATTTGAACCGGGGACCTCTTGATCTGCAGTCAAATGCTCTACCACTGAGCTATACCCCCTGTAAAATATTTTTTTTCAAAGTAAAAAAAAATCCCAGTAATTTTCTTAAATTCATCTGTAGAAACAGCCAACAACAAACTGTTTGGCTTTTTGGAAACTAGCATAACAGTACCAAAGATAACATACAGATTGGGACATCATAAAGGGGGCACTCGGATTTGAACCGGGGACCTCTTGATCTGCAGTCAAATGCTCTACCACTGAGCTATACCCCCTGTAAAAAATATTTTTTCAAAGTAAAGAAAATCCCAGTAATTTTCTTAAATGCATCTGTAGAAGGTAAAACAACGAAGTGTTTGGCTTGTTAGACAGTACCAAAGATCACATTCAGATTGGGACATCATAAAGGGGGCACTCGGATTTGAACCGGGGACCTCTTGATCTGCAGTCAAATGCTCTACCACTGAGCTATACCCCCTGTAAAAGATATTTTTTCAAAGTAAAAAAAAATCCCAGTAATTTTCTTAAATGCATCTGTAGAAGGAAAAACAACCAAGTGTTTGGCTTGTTAGACAGTACAAAAGATCACATTCAGATTGGGACATCATAAAGGGGGCACTCGGATTTGAACCGGGGACCTCTTGATCTGCAGTCAAATGCTCTACCACTGAGCTATACCCCCTTTCAGAGACATTTTGGTAAAGAATAAAAAAATTCCAGGAATTTTCTCAAATAAATCAGTATAAGGTAAAATTATGATGTGATTGGCATGTTGGAAACTAGCATAACAGTACCAAAGATCACATACAGATTGGGACATCATAAAGAGGGCACTCAGATTTGAACCAGGGACCTCTTGATCTGCAGTCAAATGCTCTACCACTGAGCTATACCCCCTGTAAAAAATATTATTTCAAAGTAAAGAAAATCCCAGTAATTTTCTTAAATGCATCTGCAGAAGGTAAAACAACGAAGTGTTTGGCTTGTTAGACAGTACCAAAGATCACATTCAGATTGGGACATCATAAAGGGGGCACTCGGATTTGAACCGGGGACCTCTTGATCTGCAGTCAAATGCTCTACCACTGAGCTATACCCCCTGTAAAAAAATTTTTTTCAAAGTAAAAAAAATCCAAGTAATTTTCTTAAATGCATCTGTAGAAACAGCCAACAACGAACTGTTTGGCTTTTTGGCCACTAGCATAACAGTACCCGAGATAACATTCAGATTTGGCCATGTCAAAGGGGGCAACCGGATTTGAACCGGGGACCTCTTGATCTGCAGTCAAATGCTCTACCACTGAGCTATACCCCCTTTCAGAGACATTTTGGTAAAGAATAAAAAAATTCCAGGAATTTTCTCAAATACATCAGTATAAGGTAAAATAATGATGTGATTGGCATGTTGGAAACTAGCATAACAGTACCAAAGATAATATACAGATTGGGACATCATAAACGGGGCACTCAGATTTGAACCGGGGACCTCTTGATCTGCAGTCAAATGCTCTACCACTGAGCTATACCCCCTGTAAAATATATTTTTTCAAAGTAAAAAAAAATCCCAGTAATTTTCTTAAATGCATCTGTAGAAGGTAAAACAACGAAGTGTTTGGCTTGTTAGACAGTACCAAAGATCACATTCAGATTGGGACATCATAAAGGGGGCACTCGGATTTGAACCGGGGACCTCTTGATCTGCAGTCAAATGCTCTACCACTGAGCTATACCCCCTGTAAAACATATTTTTTCAAAGTAAAAAAAATCCCAGTAATTTTCTTAAATGCATCTGTAGAAACAGCCAACAATGAAGTGTTTGGCTTTTTGGACACTAGCATAACAGTACCCGAGATAACATTCAGATTTGGCCATGTCAAAGGGGGCAACCGGATTTGAACCATGGACCTCTTGATCTGCAGTCAAATGCTCTACCACTGAGCTATACCCCCTATAAAATATATTTTTTCAAAGTAAAAAAAATCCCAGTAATTTTCTTAAATACATCTGTAGAAACAGCCAACAATGAAGTGTTTGGCTTTTTGGACTCTAGCAAAACAGTACCCGAGATAACATTCAAATTTGGCCATGTCAAATGGGGCACTCGGATTTGAACCGGGGACCTCTTGATCTGCAGTCAAATGCTCTACCACTGAGCTATACCCCCTGTAAAATATCTTTTTTCAAAGTAAAAAAAATCCCAGTAATTTTCTTAAATGCATCGGTAGAAGGTAAAACAATGAAGTGTTTGGCTTGTTAGACAGTACCAAAGATCACATTCAGATTGGGACATCATAAAGGGGGCACTCGGATTTGAACCGGGGACCTCTTGATCTGCAGTCAAATGCTCTACCACTGAGCTATACCCCCTGTAAAATATCTCTTTTCAAAGTAAAAAAAATCCCAGTAATTTTCTTAAATGCATCTGTAGAAACAGCCAACAACGAAGTGTTTGGCTTTTTGGACACCAGCATAACAGTACCTGAGATAACATTCAGATTTGGCCATGTCAAACGGGACACACCGGATTTGAACCAGGGACCTCTTGATCTGCAGTCAAATGCTCTACCACTGAGCTATACCCCCTTTCAGAGACATTTTGGTAAAGAATAAAAAAATTCCAGGAATTTTCTCAAATACATCAGTATAAGGTAAAATAATGATGTGATTGGCTTGTTGGAAACTAGCATAACAGTACCAAAGATAACATACAGATTGGGACATCATAAAGGGGGCACTCGGATTTGAACCGGGGACCTCTTGATCTGCAGTCAAATGCTCTACCACTGAGCTATACCCCCTGTAAAATATATTTTTTCAAAGTAAAAAAAAATCCCAGTAATTTTCTTAAATGCATCTGTAGAAACAGCCAACAACGAAGTGTTTGGCTTTTTGGACACTAGCATAGCAGTACCCGAGATAACATTCAGATTTGGCCATGTCAAATGGGGCAACCGGATTTGAACCTGGGACCTCTTGATCTGCAGTCAAATGCTCTACTAAATGTGGCTTTTACCTTATACTGATGTATTTGAGAAAATTACTGGGATTTTTTATTATTTACAAGAATGTCTCTGAAAGTGATCTTTGGTACTGTCTAACAAGCCAAACACTTTGTTGTTTTACCTTCTACAGATGCATTTAAGAAAATTACTGGGATTTTTTTTACTTTGAAAAAATATATTTTACAGGGGGTATAGCTCAGTGGTAGAGCATTTGACTGCAGATCAAGATGTCCCTGGTTCAAATCTGTTTGCTCCCTTTGGCTAGCCTGGCTCCGCCCTACTATGTACTTCCGCTCAATTTTCATTTTCCTCCTGTTCTATGTCTGGTCTTGCGGTGTATTCTTGGGTTTTCTCCAATCAATTTTTACCGGTCCAAACAACGAACAGAGGGAGTGGTTGAGAACGATGATGTTGAGGTTGTACGCTAGTTTGAGTTGACATACGTCACGAGACTCACGACCAATCGTTAGCGATTGTTTATGGCAGATCCAGAGTGACTCTGGGCAGATCCAATAGTTTTAAACTTCAACAGAGTACCTGCCTACAAGGAAGTTAACTCTTGTCAATGGAGAGAGGCCAGACTCTCTGTACAAATGAAATGTATGAGAATCAAATCTGAATGTGATCTCAGGTACTGTTATGCTAGTGTTCAACCAGCCAAACATTTCGATGTCATGAACAATTTGTTTTTGTTTTTGTGTTTGTTCAAATGTTATTACTGTAATATTATTTTGTAAAATATACACAATTTTAAATCAATCCCCAGAGTCATCATTGTGTCTTCCAGCTGTACTCTAAAATATGTGGTTGATCTAGTGACTGAAAAGGCAATACCATGATTCCTTGTTTATTTTACTTGATGAGTTATTATATTATGCTAATTAGTCACAGTAATTATTCAACATTCAGCTCTTAGCAACCAGGTTTAATTGCAAGAAAGTAGTATTTGGGTGTAATACACCTTTAGAAACCTTTACAACTCTAAATAGTTAGAATTGGGTGGAAATACTGCCTTGGTTAAATTCATACTTTGTCACAATATCACTTCTATCAAATTTGTTTTTCTTCGATAGTCCACTTAAGACATTCTACTAACTATAAGTAACTTGCAGCTACATGTCAACTAACTCTTATTAGTGTATTAGTAGACACTTAGTGCTTAATATCTGATAACACTTTATTTTGTTGGTCCCCCAACAGATATTATACTGACTATAAGTAACTTGCCAACTACAAGTCAACTTATTCTGCTAACCCGAACCCTAACACCTAACCCTAACCTAACAGTCTACTGACAGTATAGGCTACTACAGTCTGCTAATACTCTAATGAGAGTTAGTCAGCATGTGTTGCAAAGTTACTTATATTTAGTAGAATGTCTAAAGTGGACTATCGAAATAAATGGAACCCAAAAGAATATGGAACCTAGAGTCTCAGAACGATATGCATTTTGTCAAGATTAGAAAAGGTTTTGATTATAAAAATGTTGTAATATGAATCATGTCACCATTGTTTCCATTGTAACGCAACATCCAATTTCAAAACAGTTTTCACAACATTAATTTTGAGTGTTCAAGCTTTTGAATGTTACATAATATATGATGTTGATTACTAAAATATGTGATACAAAAAAAAGGCAATAAAAAAGAGCTCCAAGTGTCCCGTTAAAGATGAATAATGAGTAAACAGAAGCATTTACTATCGCAACTCAATCTGGGCTGATCATGATCACTTGTAGGGGTGGAATTAAATATCAGTTCTCCAATGCATTACGATTCTCTCTTCAATGATTCTGGAAAACGTTCAGATATTTAGGTTGTTTGCTAAATGTATATAAGTAAAATAATGACAAATGTTTTTGAAACTAAAAAGCTTGTTGAATTGCAGTTCTTGAAAAAACAACCGAGAGAAATATATGTCTACTACCTCAGATTTAACAGTTTATCTGTACGTCAGCATCGGGGAATAACATTATAATCTCGTTCACGGTAGAGAAAGCTGCTTACATGTGCAAAACTAACTGTGAAGACTTAAATGTAAACTCAGCTTTTGTGTCTTTAACAGCTCTTCCATATACTGGCTCTGATAATCATCACAAATACCGCTTGTTCCATTTCTGTAAATCCATTTTTATGAATTAATGAATTTTCTTCGTCAATAGCTGCTTGCACCCACGGCTGGTGAAGTCACCCATGGGTCATTGTTTATGCTCTCATACATATGAGACATTAACTCCAAAACAAAATGAGATATTTGCACCAAATTTGACACACATTTATGGGCTCACTCTGAGAACACATAAAAAAAGTGCTGGAACTGCACCACTAGGTGGCTCTATAATAGAACAAAACAAGGACATTGCCATCAATTACAATAAAACATCATGATATTAAATGCAACACTTTACGAACACATTGGTGTACCTTTACAAAACTCGGTATGTGTCTTGATAATCCATTAAATCATAATTTTAGTTACTGCATATGATTTTTCAGCCATTTTGCCTAAAATCATCTTTAAATGTCTTTAATTTCTCATTGTTGCAGTTGGTCGGACACTCCCAGTCATGTTGGCATGTCTTATTGTCTTTGTGCTTTATATTTTATTGTATTATTATTTCAAAACCGGACAGTGAAAAAGGCTGCTTTATTCAGGAACAAACAATGCTATGGCTATCATTGTCAGTCATTGCTATTTCAAGAGTGAATCCCGCATAAATGCGGATGTAATTCCCAAAACTTTACAGCGTGTAGGCTACGTGGTCATTGGTCCTTGCAGCATGAAAAACAAGTTTTATACAAATTCTGAATGGATATTAGAAATTTTTTAAAGAGACATGTCAACTAGCCTATAAACAAACTTAATATAAATTATTGTAAATAATTAATTCACGAAATTTACCATATCCTTTGCATGCATTTAATCAGATTACTAAATTGAATCAGATTTACTAAAATACAAATATCTGAGGGACCCCCCTGAGTTTACTTCTTACAGTTTTTCTCGATTGCTTAAACACTATAACCAGGCTTTTGAACTAAAATGTCAAAAACATAATGCCATTTATCAAAAAGTACACCCATTTCACTAAACTATAAACACTATTCCCTGGTTTTGGCACATGAGTCAGATTTGTTGAACTGTCACGGCAAAACTCTACACACAAATCCCTTCATTTCTCATTGCCACACCATGTGGTCATTTAGAAAGTCAATATTGTTCACTCAAGTCAGCACAGACCATGTCTTTGTCAATTGTATGATTATGAGGGAGGCTGGGCAACGAGTACAGACAAATTTGAGTCGCTTCACCGTCACCTCCATCATCAGAAGCTTCAGGGAGGTGTGCTGGCAAACAAAACTCTATCACTGAATAAGAGACAAACATGTGCAATTGTCTTTGAGGTTTATTTTCTTGCAAGAAAAGGTCAGCAGTCGTACAGTCACACAGAGTGTCTGCAGAGTGTGACAGTGAAGCATCCTCTCTCCTTTATAGTCTTGACTGCCAGAATGTTATCTTTCTAGGCCTATGATGGTATTTCAACCATACGTGGAACTCTTAGACTTGTTCATCATATTGTATCCTTGAGTGGAGGCTCTCCTGTCACGACCAACACTCTTTACCATTCTAGTACAAGTCCATATTAGAATAAGGTTTGTGTGTGCTCTTTTACTGTCATTTGATGCTCACACACATCTTACGTAAGTAAATATAAAAACAATTTAAAGGAGAGAGTAAAAAAAAAAAAAGACTAAAACAGGAAAAACAAAAAGTTTTTTTTTTTTTGTGTGTGAGTGTTGTACTGTGTAGTACATGGATGTATCAAAATGTGCCAATGTATCCATTGGTTGTGTCTTTTGTGTTCATCAAGTGAAAAGGTTTGTGAGGGGGGAACCACAAGCAACATACGTAACTTACCAGTTTTGGAAATGTTGTTTTGAATTTATTGCACCAGTGTGTAGGACTATGTTGTAGTGTGTGTGATTTTGATGGCTTGTGTGTCCAGTCTGAGGGCAAAGTTTGGTTTTTCAGCAAGAGTGAATGGTTTTGAGTGTAGAGCTTCATTTTGACCTGAAAATAGGATGTTTGGGGAATTGGGAGACGTTATGGATTTGTGTTTACTGTTTTGAGAATACGAGGCATAGTTTCAAGAAACGTGTTTAAGCAATCGAGAAAAACTGTAATACCTTATGGGGGGTCCTGAATCTGAAACCTGTAAAAGATCTAACTGGACATTTCATGTAATTATAACAGGGTTTTTTTTAGAAGTAAAAAAGGTAAATCAAATTATAATATACAGTAAACAACTGTAAACGGACATTCCCGGAATTCCCTGTGTAACACTTCACTTTTTAAAGTATCTGGTTTAAATAATTAAGATTCTTACGTAATAGTTTATGTTTTCAGTTATGCACATTTGGGTTTTATGTTACATATTCTGTTGTTTATTGAATGATTATTGCATTATTTAAGTGTTGTGTGTGTTCCCATGATGGTGTTTAGTGTTTGCGTGCCGTGAATGACTCTTCTGTATACTTCAGCTTGTGTAAAGGCTAGATGAACTTCTTCATGACTCTTCATGTGGCTTCCTCTTTGACCACTTGCACTATTATGGTGGTTGTACAAAAGAGTATAATAAATATTTTAGTAGTTGTTGAAATTACCGGTTTAAACTGTATGTAAATTAATTTTTTTACTGTAATATTTACAGGTTGTTCTGTATGTATGTTTTTTTTTTTTTTTTTTTACATTTTAACAGAATTATTCTGGCAACCACAGCTGTCAGCATTTTTTTTTTTTTTTTTTTAAACAAGATTTTTTTTTTTACAGTGTTTTTATTTAATGAAAAGGTATCTAATGCAAAGGGAATAGAAGGAAAAGGTGAATGTTTGGGTCTGGATGGGACAGTCAGTATCTTTTGCCAGACTGAGATGTTGAAAGTGTGCTCAGCCCTGCGTCCCTCATGGCGTGTCAGACATAAAAAGTTTACCTTTACATAAGATAGTACATTTTTATTTCTCTATAGGATAAATGTGAAATATATCATTTTAGTTTTTCATTCTGTTATTTTGCCAACTGTCTACTTCTATCCTGCATTTTTAATAATATTACATGTATTAACATTTCTAAGCAGTTTCTCTTTCAACTGCCTGTTATTCATTTATTTATTTTGCCTTTCTGATATAATGCCAATTACACGAGGAGCAGCGAGTGAAGGCCAAAGCAATTTATCACAGAAGGATAATACAATCAGATTTGATTCCTCCAGAGGATTTGCTTTCGCTTTTGTTTACAGGAAATAATGAGGCCTCCATTGCTCTGATGCCGTTTAAAGCGCAGATGGTTGCTAATGTACTCTCTGATCACTGGGTGACAGAAACAAGACACTTTTGATGAGTAGCTGCTAACATTTCTATCAAATATATATAAATAAACACGCACCATTAAATGTTACACCACCACAATTTCTGTTACACTTCTCCTTTGTGTGTGGGTGTGTGGGTGACTGGAGGAGTGAGAAAAGACAGAAACAGAAGTCAGGTACATGCTGCAAACGTGCGTGCGTGCATGCGTGTGTCTGTGTGTGCGTGTGTGTGTGTGTGTGTGTGTGTGTTCTGTTTGAGGTGGGTCTGCATGTTCATAGCACTTCCTCTTTTGAACAGGGATTTTGTTTGTCAGTTCAGTTGTTATTTTTTATGCTGCTCTCTGTCTCTAGTCTCTCTCTCTCTCTCTCTCTCTCTCTCTCTCTCTCTCTCTCTCTCTCTCTCTCTCTCTCTCTCTCTCTCTCTCTCTCTCTCTCTCTCTCCCTCCCTCCATCTGCTCTCTTCTCTATCTGTGTCCATCTCATTTAGTCTTTCTCTCTGGATCTCCATTTTGCGATATGTCTTCACTTTGGTTTGGGTTCTTTTATTTCAAAGTGCTGGCACCCTGAAGTTTTTTTAATGGTATTGGGAGTCACTTCTCTCTTCCTCTTTCACTCTCTCTCAAGTACTTTTTACATTGTGTTGCCGCCGTCATCCAGTCACATTTGCATGAGTGACGTTTGTATTTCCTCCATCAGCAACAGAAACGACAGTAAGAAAACTAAAGAGGGAAGAGGAACCAGGGGCCTCAGTGTTGAGAGAAAGTGCCACAGTCACATGCCGTCGAACTCACTCTTCCAAAGGTGGATTTTTGTCTCCACGTTTTGGATTTAATTGGACAACCTTTAGCTGCTGCAGTTTCAGCTTAAAGTTCTGGTGAGTGACCCATAAATGCACTATCCTAAAGCACACAGGAGATCTTCTACATCGCTTTGGATGTGCTTGATAGCAATATCTTTCTAGTGTAGTGATGTATACATAGGGCACAGACAAAGGAATGTGAACAATACAAATAATAGGGTATTTAAATGTAACTTCTGCAAGTGATTAAGGATGAAAGGTAATGCTAAGATGTATTAGTTTATATATTGGCTTTCAGCTTGTACCTAAATCATTAAAAAAAAAAAATCATAATGATGTGATTTGTGAATTCACATTTGTCTTAAATCTATTCTGTGAACAAACAAGTATCATTTCAAATTTAATAATGAATACATATAGAGACATGTTTTAAAATCATTATTTTTTTTGAAGATAGACAAATTTATGAGAATGAGCAGAGATTAGAAAATGCATGTTGTGTATAACTTTCATGCAAACTTTCTGCAAATGTCTTAGGGATACGTTTTTAATTTATTTTAAAGTGACGTAGTTACATGCTACTATATATACTTAAGGGTTAGGGTTTTTATAAAAACAGTAAATTATGCACAATTACAAGTAACTAACCCTAACCGTGACTCTATAGTAAATACATGTAGGTCATTAATATTACTCAGTGCTTATCTGAGTGAGTACAATGTAACTACGTCACCTTCAAAAAAAAAATTAACTGTTTTTTTAACAGAACTGTCTTTTTCAACTCTAAAGGCTGAAATATCTCACAACCCAAGCATACTTGGATTCATGTGATACAAAAACTAAAAAGAAAAAATACAAAAAGGTTAATAAAGAGGAGCTTGTTTAACAAATGTGTGTCTTCACATTTTCATAAATGTAAAAAATAATCTGGTCTAGGAAGGAGGTCCTTGATGCTATCATTCTTCTAGAAATGAGTCACAACTTTACCACCGCTGTTTTTTGCTCATACTCCTCTGGTGCTTCTGCAATATGCAAATATTGACCATGTGTTCGCATTAAATACTCCTACTAGTCTAACAATCATAGCGATCTTGAATTATCTTTATCACATTTTTACATTTCAATTATTAACTGATCAGAGTAAACGACAATAGTTGTCAAATGTAAACATTGTATTGAAGTGAGCAAATTTAACCAGTTGTTTCTGCTGGTATACCATTTTCTTTTGAAGTCCAGAATAGCCAGCCTGCTCTGAAACACATTTTGTAGCTTCTACCCACTCACATGATGGTAATCTGTAATAAGGTGTTAAATCTAGGTTTCTTTAGCATCTATCACCTGCATTCCAGTTCAAATAGGGGGAGGAATCCTTTGATCCAGAGGAGTCCAAACCTAATGAAAAATAATAATAATAAAACTGTTTCATTTTTTTTTTAGGTAATTAGTGAGCTCCGTCTCCCAGCATCACAAGGGTTGTGTTACCATGGCAACTAGCAAGCAGAGCTTTGCGAGAGCTACCGAGCCTCAGTGTTCAGTGTCTGCACAGAGAGAGAAGGAGACGCATGTTCAGGCCCCTTTTACGACTATGTATGTCCACAACGTTCCTGCCCCTGGCCTGCAGACATACCCTCAGGCCCAACCTGGAGCCTTGCAGGATCCAACGGTTCTACCACTGTTCCTGCCAGGGATGTGTAGCAACTCGTCTCTGCCCTCTCTGACACTGCATATTGCCAGCAGGGCTGCTTTACAACAACAAAGGCTAGTGGCTCCAGCAACCTCGGCCAGACCAAAGCCAATTGGGAAGCATATTTGCCCACACTGCGGAAAGGACTGTCTGAAGCCCAGCGTGCTCGAGAAACATCTCCGTTGTCACACAGGAGAGCGACCGTATCCCTGCACTACCTGTGGCATTTCCTTCAAGACACAGAGTAACCTTTATAAACACAAGCGCACACAGGCTCATGCACGCCTTTCCAGCGAATCTGACAAAGGCACTTTCAGCAGCCAGGAGAGCATGGAAAGTTCGAAGGACAACTGCACCAGCCCGTCTTCTGAGATGAATGGCGGAGATGTAAAGAGAAGCAAAGAGGTTTTTCCTGTAGTACCAAGTCAGGTAGACTCTACAGTGACTAGCATTGAATGGGCATTACGTAATGCTGCCATGGTTGGATTTAGCACAACACCAGCACTTCAAGACAAGGTAAATTCTTTGAGAAAAACTGTGGAGTTTTCAGTCGGCATTAAAAATAATCCTGCTATCCAAGAGACAGGTGAGGACGGATGTACATCGTCCATCCCAAATCGTACACCGCTTCAGAGGCAGGAGGCTTTATTTTCCAAACCTTGGGATTCGCCCAGGTCTCGGGGAAAATCTCAAAGCCACGACAGTACAGACTCTGGCTTCAGTGACAGCAGTGAGCATCCCTCATTGAGCAGTCCCGGGGCAAGTTTGCACGATCACACTGTGGAATCATTTAAAGAAACTCCAATGGAACAGCAAGAAGCAAGTGCATCCCAGACACCAGAAGACGGGAAAAGCAAGGTGTCCGTTCAGGAGAAGCAGAAGCTGGAAGAACGCATTTCAAAGCTTATATATGAGAACAGTGTGCTGGTGGACAATAAACAACTGGAAAATGTGCGTCCAAGAAAGACAGTATTGTCAAAACAAGGAAGTATTGATCTTCCCATGCCGTACACTTATAAAGACTCCTTCCATTTTGAGATTAGGAGCAACAAGCACATCCCAAGCTCTCAAAATCAAGACAGACGAGGTGGAGCGATTCTCAGCTCTGTGCCAACACAACCCTCCACTTGCACAGATCATGCGCCATTAACGCGAAGCAGTTCTTTACCCTTCACTATGGGTGGCAAACCCACTGACGGAGCAATGAATTTAAATCTTAGCAGAAGGTGTAGTGCAGGGCATGTTTACCCATTTAGATTACACCAACATGCACAAGGTCATCGCTCACTAGTTAGGCAGGTAGCGGTAGATGGTTTGCCTCCAGAGAGATCCCCGGTTGAAAGAGGCAGTATAAGCAGTCTTAGCTCAGATGCAGACAGCACTGATTTGGGAACGGAGTCATGTATAAAAGGAAACAACAGGAGAAAAGCCAAGAAATTTGACTACACAAAGTGGCACACTTACAAAGGTGGGACATTTAGGAAACTGTACAATACTGAGAAAGACTATCCACTGAAGATGAAAAAGACAGCATCAAGCTCTGAACAAGCAGAGAGCCTGGAAACTCAAATTAGCCAACAGAGAGACAATGGATCCGTGTCTCTGAGCTTTACTTCCGGTTCTGCTGTGAATGACCTTAAAGTGTCATATACCGGCATTGAGAATAATAATGCAAAGGGGCCAGACATGGAAAGGGATGAATCAGCAACACAACACTTCGATTGCCGTATCCCATCAGAGAGGAAGAAACAGCGCACTGGGAATGATGTGAAAATGACCAGTATTTCAGATCCAAGAACTGGACAGGCAAATGAAAATATGAGTCAATCACTTCTATCAACCTGTGCGACGCAGACTTCCATCACAGTTCCAGCACAAAAGCTCAACTTGCAAAATCTCCACCCGCAGGGTACCTTCATACAACAGCTCTCAAGTCCAAGGCAGTTGCTTGGTAATACACTTTGTCTGATCAGTGTAAGTGGGACATCTGGCCTGCCGTCTGGTTCTATCACCAGCTCTTCGGTCCCTGAAGCCAAGACCAGCTTTCCTCCAAAGTACCAGCTGAAGATCCCTTCCACAGATGGAGTGTCGACTTCTTCTTCCGGATCCACGTTAACACACAACACTTGTTCAACCATTCCAGCTCTCGGGCAAAGCCGCCAAACTACAGTGCAGAGCCATCTTGAGAACAGTGTATTATCCTCAAACCAGAGTCAGGGGGCTTCAATAGTCACAAACTTTGACCAGAGTATTCAAGATGTATTGTGTACGACAACCTCAATGCCTATGTTATCGGTTTCCTGTTCAGGGCTGAATCACACAAACACTTCATCCAAAGTCCTGACACAACTTCAGTCTACCACGCCTACACTGCTTTCTCCTACGCTACATCCACCGGTGCAGAAGCAAGTGTCTTTGTTGCAGAGCAACTGTGCAACCGGTGTGGTGGAAAGCCAGTCGACAGTTCCTGTATCGTCTGTAATGCATCACCCTCTTAAAGTTTTAACAACCTCAGAGAACGCTCAACCTGTCACATCAACAAGCTCAACGTCAACAGTGAGTTATTGTTCTGAATCTGATCTACAAATCTATCCTCCACCAACAGTTCAAAACCATCCTGCCTCCCCTGTGAGTGAACCAGGAAAACATATCGGTCTTACAGCGGACACTAAATCCACAGTGTATGAGAATACGCTGAACAGCACTGCCTCTATAATGGCCACTGGATGTGACTTTCAAGGGTCCCAGTCTGAAGGAAAGGTGATGGTACTAGATGGCTCAGCACAGGCTCAAAACACGTTTTATGTACGAACAGCTGACCTCCAGATCGTCATGCAGATCATATCCGATGAACAGTTGGCACTGATAGAGCCTCACATTGAAACAACAACTTCACTCACTTTAACAAACCATACATCACTTTCACAGGACTTATATAGCAATGATGTGACTAATGTGTGCATGGAACAGGAAACGGTAGACAATGGCGAGATGAGAAACAATAACACTTCCAATCGTTGTGAATCTGCCAGTTCAGTAAACAAAGCAGAAACTGTTCATAGTTTAAACTCTCAAAATGCCAAACATTATGCAAACGGCAGCCCTCAGTTTGTGTCATCTTGGTCACATCCACAGACAAAGTTTCACATCACAGCCTCAGTGGATTGTAATAAAAATACAGCTGGAGAGTTGTATGAACCCCAGAAGATACCTGAGAATCCCCAGGAGAGAAAACCTGCTGAGTTTGAGGTTATCGCAGAGTCACATCACAAACCAGTGGCTGGAGACGAGCCTCGTTCAGTGGACAAGAGCTATTCTAGAAGAGAAGATTACAAAGAGCCCCAAAAGTGTTCTGTCCGTAACCCAGATTTGTTTAGCTCCCCTGCGGATCAAATATTCACAGAGATAATGGAGCCAAATCACGTTCACACTAAGCCAGTGGAGCCTAATGAAACAGACCACCTCGTGTCAGTCATGTTATCGGAAAATGGTGAGAGGGTTGAAACAAAGACAACTATACAGCTCACAGCTTGTATTTGTGAGAAAAAGACTTCTACCGCAGAATCACAGCAAATGCATACCGTGATAAACTCCAGTAAGCCCAACAAGCCATACTGTGGCAGCTCACATTTAGATACAAGGGAAATGAGAGCATGTGACACAGGTGAGCTCAGCTGCACGCATGGGACCCTATCGACTGGTCCAGGACAAACACCTACACAGTATGAACTCCAACAGGCCTTTGCTCTAGGCCCTGATGACTTTGTGAATGACACTTACAGTCAAATAAAGCCATCATGCCTAATGGCGAACAGGACATCTAACGTTCAGAGCATTCTTGAAGACAGCACCAAATGTGGAGATGTCCATACACGCCATGCCAATCCGGAAATATTTACAGGTGGGACCAAATAACTATTATATATCTCTGCAAGGTAATATTGTCATGCTGTTTACAGTGCAGTGCTTGTGAAAAACAACCATAGACTCCAGCTAACAGGGAATGTTCTCAGAAGTTTGGCTAACATGGGAAGGTTTTCTCAAAATTATGAACAAACGTTCTTTAGATAACATTAATGGGTAGCACTTTATAATACGCATCATTAGTCAACATTAGTTCATGTATTAACTAACATGAACTAACAATGAGCAATACATTTGTTACAGTATTTATTAATCTTTGTTCATGTTAGTTAATACAAATACAGCTGTTCATTGTTTGTTCATGTTAGTTCACAGTGCATTAACTAATGTTAACAAACACAACTATTGATTTTAATAACGTATTAGTAAATGTTGAAATTAATATTAACTAAGATTACTAAATTCTAAAGAAAGTGTGTTCATTCTTAGTTCATGTTAACTAAGGTAGTTAACTAAGGTTAACTAATGAACCTTATTGTAAAGTGTTACCCATTGATGCAATGTTTGTTCAATGTTATGGTATTTAATGTTCTCAAACAATATAGCATAGCACACCCTAACATTAGAACAAAACATTATCTGTGCGTCGTTTCTCTAAAATGTTTTAGTTGGATGTTCATCATAGATTTTTTAAATGTTACTTCTTGTTTCAGAAAGTTCAGAGAACATGAAGTTCAGAGTAATATTCAAATACTGTTTGCAAAACAAAATGTTCCCTTAACGTTTGAATAACCAAATATTTTTTTTTAACTGGATGTTTTGATAGATTCAGAGAACATTCTCATTACTCATTACTTATGCAAAAGCATAGGGACCATTAGAAAAACATTCTTAGAACAAATTTCTGGGACATTATAAATCATAAACACTGATTTCAATGGGTGTCATAACATTTTCTCTTCACAAGGTGGCGACAAGAGATCAAAACTTCCCATCTCCCTGTGTTACTAGACAATGCTTTATGACAAGGCAGACTTCCTCTTATTTTATAATTATTTATCTCAAGCACTACATGCAAGTGGCCTCAATGAAATACCTCTATGAAAATAATTTGAGATTCCTATCTTACATGAAAGAATATTGTCCAATTACAGCAGCACAACAGTTCATTTGCATTATGAACATTAATTTGCATTAAGTCACATGCTTTTGTCACATAAGAATATTACCAAAATCGTGCAATCGTGCAATATTTTGAGAAACGTTCAAGAATTGAAAGTGGACAAGTACAGAAAAACCTTGCTATTAAAGTAGTAATGTAGTAAAAAAAAGATATATATTTACAGAATTAAGAATGAAAACTTAAGAGAAGGATTCTTGCATGATAGAGCATTGATTACACCAGTTTAGAGCTCACACATTTTAGTGGCCAAAGAAACAAGTGTTGTTTCATGTATTGATAGAGACACGCCAGAGACATCTCAGATTGGGATGCAACACTATTAGAATAATTATGTGGGAAAAAGGGTAAAGCTGTTGAACCATTCGGTCTTGCATACTCAAGTCGTGCAGCGATAGCAGTTCACAAGCAGAATCTGTTTTGAATTCAGTAGGATCACCAAGATTTTAGTGTGAGAGGGTGAATCTAAGGTGAACATCATTAAGTTGTCATCACATTCTCTGCGGCTTTTTCCTGTCCTAACCTTTGTAATCCCACTTTGTAATTCCTTCACTGACCTGGTGTTACTCTTATTAGAGTCACTTGTTTGAGGGAAACATTTGATCCCTGCCTAAATAGCACACTTAAGAGATTCCCTTTCATTAGGTCACAGGTCACCTCCAATTAGTCATATGAAGAAGGTCAAAGGTCGATCAGAGAGGCTTAGAATAAACAAAACATACCGCCCTTCTAATAAGCGTCTTATTAAAAAGCTAAAGAAAACTCTTAGAAAAAATCTATGGATGCTTCAATGTTTAAGTGAATTGTTGATAAAAAGTTGATCAACAGCAATCTTAATCCTCCCGACTAGTCTTGACTGGAGTGGATTTGATTGGTCAGATGTGTTCAGGGAATACACAGGGCGCTCTGTAGATGGTCCCCACCAGAGGTTGAAATGAGATTGTATGCCGGTCTTTATTCCAGACATCTGACAAGAAACCTAAGAGCCAAGCGTAGCCTCCTTTTCTGAGCAATGCTGCGCAAGAGTTCAGCCAAACCAGTTCCACCCCAGAGAATCTGACCGATTGTTTTTCATCAGGACAATCATTTTTATATCTCCACCACCATAATATATAGTAGCATATGTTGGTCGGTGTGCCTTGATATACAATGTGAAACTGTCACGTTCTTTTTTTCTTCATTTGGCTGACATTTGGTTTGCAATGAGGCATAAATTCCAGGAGGCTGAATTACTGTACATATGCTTTCTGGCTGTAACATTTGTATTCAGAAAATCAGTCTTATGGTCAGTTTAAAAGAGATTTCTGTGACCAGTTTATTAGTTTTGGACAAAAAGGTTTTTCGTTAGCATAAAACCTTAAGCCTATAATTTTTTGGCAAAAGCAGCCAGGCACGTGTGCACCTTTTTTTATAAATGGTTATGTTTTAAACAACATATTAAAAGTAACCCTCCCATAACACTAGTCAAGTGAATTTGTCAATACTTGGAACTGCCTTTAAGAATTTACATACAATAACATTTTGAAGAACCAAAAGAGCAAGCGGAAACCCAGCTTCAAGAACAGACTCTAATATATATGTAAGGGATAATGTACATCCAGCCGGATGTTATCTCAGAATAAACCCGACAGGGTGATCAGGATCAGGTCTTCATCAGCCTGAAGGGGTTTATTCTGAGATAACAACCGGCTGGGTGTTCATTTTCCCGCTTATTACACGTAAATAATTAAACACGAAATATTAATCTTAGTTGAAATATTTTATTAGGAAACGCAAAGGTATTTAAATATTAGGTATTTAAACGCAAAGCTTCCGCGTAGACAAAAGTTTCTAGCGCAGCAAATTCAAACTAGACGGACATTTAAGACACTTATTACACAGAATTTCACTACATTTATCATTATGGAGATAAGAGATATTGATTTCAGATTAAACTGTTTTAAAACGTTTCTGTTTTGTATCTTATAATCCAACAGTGTACAAAACAAAAGTCACAAAATGTCCGCCGCTGTGTTTGTATGAAACACGAGAGAGTCCATGATACTGGATGGCATAATTCAATAACTGTACACAAAAAATTGATTTGACTGAGTTTTAATATTTTATTAGCTTACTAAACGCAAACCTTCCACAAAGAAAACCCGTTGCTAGCATTGTTGACTTCAATAACCCAGATGAGCCTTTATTTTCAGAGGTTGTTATCTGGGAATAATATACCGCTGGATGGCACGATTGACCAATCAGAATCAAGTATTCCACAGAGCCGTGTAAGAAGCAGCATTTATTAATTCTGTTATTGTTCTGCTCTCAGGTCCTGGGGAGGATGATACCCTCAAAAGCCTGAGGTTTCAGAGGGATCCTGGGACGGAGAGCAAGGAATCAAACCCCAAACAACCGGAGAGTGGAGGTGGAGAAGGAGAGAGACCGAACACAGACATGGCTGACACCAACATCACACACACCTTCACATGCCAAGGCTGTGAAGACAATGGAGAACAGGACAAAAGAAAGGTAAGAGAAAAGAAAGAAATGACGTGACACACCAAACACTGAATGTGACATCTGGGTATATGCAGTCAAACCAAAAATTATTCAGACACTTTGACCTGACCATGTTTTGCTGAAGTGTTTTTTCTTTTATTGCTAATGCAACCTTTACACCACAGACTGAACGAAATTAAGCATTGCTTGGTAATTGGTTAAATTGGTATTATCTAATTTAACAGCTGACAGATATTCAACATAATTCATGTGTGAGACAGTCAAACAGAAGGACGGACAAAACCAGTGAAATTTCAACCGATTTGATACTCGGAGTTCTTGTCATATTTTATTACCATTTTCTAAACATCATATTGTATCTACCATTTATCTATAGCGAATAAACTGTGATAATGTGAGAAATGTTGAAGGTGTCTGAATACATTTTGGCTTGACTTTACTCTCTGTGTCTGATTGAGAGGAAATAACAGTCTATATTCATCATTCAAAAAGAGAAATGTTCATATCCAACCCGTAAACAAAGCAATACTTTCTTACCATTTTGAATATGAATCATGTTGATCAGTTGGTCTTAACTTTCTTCATCCCAGACGTCATGTTGTTATGAAAATATTTGCATATTGTAATGCATAAGATGAAGATGTAAAATTAGAACAGCCTGTTGTGTGTGTCCTCATGAATTCATCATTTGCTCACTTTCATTACTTTTGCTAATCTTCTTGTGCACTGGTTCGCTAAAATGAACAGCCAATCAAGGTGATCTTATTATTTTACTTTATTCCATGCTATCCACTTTCTGCTGTAAATGTTGAAATTTCTCACCTGTGAGACAAATAAAGGTTGATCTAATCTAATCTAATCTAATCTAATCTAATCTAATCTAATCTAATCTAATCTAAACACGTAGGCTGGATCCGAAATCACATACTTCCCTACTATATAGTAGGCGAAAAACAGTATATGCAACAAAAAAAGTATGTCTGAATTCACAGAACTCATAAAAGAGCAGGAGAAAAGTCCCCGGATGATCTACTACTTCTGCTGAGATATGATGAACACTTTACTATCCCATGGTTTTGTTAATGACAGTGAAGCAACGCAACTAACGCTGGTAGAAGATTTTTATTTATCAGTCATAACTTATGAAGAGATATAGCGCAGGCAGTGGACAAAGATGAAACTTTCTAGAGCGCATGTGTCGAGCCTGCGTTCGCGTACGCTATCAAATGGAGTATACTTTGAAATGCTATGACTGTGTCTGAAATCGAGTAGATACTTATTTTGAATAAGTGTTCTGCAACTGATTAATGTAAAAATAATAAAATGCGCATGTGTGGCCTGTGTATACAAAGTAGGCACAGTTACAGAACGGTGCGTATACAGGGGACGAAACTATGTGATGCGCATTTTGTGATACTGTGTATACTTTGGGCTTTTCCAAGGTAATATGTAGTAATTTTATGTTTCTTTTGACAACAGGAAGAGGAACATCAGACATCCGCTCAAGTGTCCCTCAACATTTCAGAACCTCTTCAGCATGAACAATTCAGCGATTCAAACAATCCAGAAGCCTCTGTTTGCACAAACACCCTTTCACAAACATGTCAACATGAAGGTCAAGGGGAATGTAACAACAACAACACCAGCATGGGTGAATACCTGGAGATCAGCGCTTCTCGAGAGACGAGCCCACAGGAGACATCCTCACTAAGTTCCGGTCAAACATCAGTGAATACAATGCAAAATGAATTCCTAAAGGAGACGCAGACAAGGGGTTCGACGAGCTATTGGATTTACTCAAAAGGCTCTCAGGTTCAGATGCACAAAACAAGTGGCACACCGGTATCAGCCAGCGTGTTGCAACATAACTGTGGCGCTTCGAAGATTGAGTCTGTCAGTACAAGCATTACTTCATCATCCAGTGCTGGGCCCAGTTATTGCAATGCTTCGAATCAAATGTCCAGTCAAGAACCGCAAATATGTCCCCCAGTCATACATAGCAACCCAACAGAGCCTAAACCGCTCTATTTATGCAATAATAGTTACCTGGAAGATGAGGACAGTAACAGCAGTAGTGATGATGAGCAAAAGCTAGTCATTGAACTCGAGTAAAGTGTAAGTACACACAAACAAGACATCATCAACCCGTTCTCACTTCCAACGTGTCCAATACTGCCACTTGTCCAAGAAGTGGCAGGATTGGAAATTTGCATCAATCCTTACATCAGGACGGAAACTAATATTTTAGCGGCTTGCAATGAGAAACCATTGCTATTAGTAGGCTGATGGTCATTTTATCATGAAACTATATACTGGGGAATAATTTTATCATCACAACATACTGTATGTTATGTACGCTTCTTTCCGCCACAGAATAAAACTTTTTAAAAGATAATAGCGACTTTTTATCTCAGAATTGCGAGATATAAAGTCACAATTCTGACTTTTTTTCTCTCAATTGAGAGTTTATATCTCGCAATTATGACTTTATAACACACAATTGCGAGTTTATATCTTTTCTCAGAATTGTGAGATATAAAAAAGACAATTCTCAAATCTGATTTTATAACATGCAATTGTGACTTTATGTCACTCAATTCTGACTTTATAATTTGCAATTGCGACTTTATATCACACAATTCTGATAAAAAGTCAGAATTGTGAGATAGAAAGTTGCAATTACCTTTTTTATTTTTTTATTCTGTGGCGGAAACAAGCTTCCATAGTATGTTGTTGTAATAGTCAGAGATAAAATTTCAGATTAACAATAATAACAAAAATTGTCAATATTTCAAGCGAAACAGTTGCTCTGTACGAGGAACATACCCAAACTTGATCAAGACCCCTATCTGAACGCTGATGCTGCACACACTCAAAAACTTCCGCCTGAAGAGACACAGCCTTGATGTCAAATACCATTTGGTTTTGGGACAGATTGCATCATGCTAAATTTCAGATTTATCTTTTAAATAAGATGTGAATGTGTTCACAGAGGAGGATTTTCAGCCATTAAAAACGTAAGTTTCAAATGACATCTGGCCCAGTTGTGGACCAGATACCGCATGGAATAACTGACAATAGCATATCAGGGCCTAATCTGGGCCAACTGTGGCACATATGGTGGTCACATGATCACATGGGCTATAGGTCGTGGGTTTGATTCCCAAGGAAAGTGAGAACTGATAGAACGCATACGTTGAATGCAGTAAAAATCACTTTGGATAAAAGCCAAATGCATAAATGTTTGTCATTTTTATGTTTTATATTATGGAAAAGTGGTTAGGTTTATAGGGTAGATATGAGGATGCTCAAAATCTCTATAACATAAAAACCTTTTCAGATTTTCAGAAGTAAATGCTCACTCAGTATATAATGCATCTTTCGTTGGAAATAAAGAACACATTTGTGGACCAATTTTAGCAAGCAAAATTATCTAGCTTTGTGTTCATAAAAAAATGATGACTTTTTTTCATCACTGTGGGAGTACATTGAAAGATGTCTCATTACAGCAACGAGCTGTTGGCTGTGTCAGTAAACAGATGCAAAAAAAGACGCTTTTGGCTCCTGTATATCTTGGACAAGCTGTAGTATTGGATGCCTTGAGATTGAGAATGAGTTGCAAACACGCAAACACAACACAAATGTTGTTTTTACATCATGTTAGGGTTATTGAATTATTTTGCTGACAGATGAAACAAATTGTAATTACTGCATTCTGTCTGTACTTCCAGGTGTATATTATGAACCAGGTCAGATGGGCTATAGTGTGGAAGGCAGAGCATAAAGTGCATCTGATAATCGCAGGGCCGTTGTCCACAGTGCGCTGACCACTAAAGCATTCGGCACTAGATAACCACTAAGACCCACAGGTTCCTTAACACATGGAGCACAGATAGCAAAACGTTTTCTCAAATATACACAGGCAATCTTCATTATTGTGTTCATACCAAGCGGAAACCTTCCTGTCTCTCTCTTGAAACCAAAGTGGAAGTGACTTTGACTGCAGTTCATCGACTGGCCACTAGAGACTGGCTGCAAAAGAGAGTCAATCCCATAGACCCCCATGTTAAAATTCCCAACTTTACAGCAGATTTTTTTTTTTTACAGGCTGGTGCAGAAAGTGGGTTTGGTCTATATAGCTAATTTTGCCCTTCATGACGACTGTGAGGGGGTGAACTCATCCGTTGAAATTATACTAAGCCTTAAAGATCTGCATAATTAAGGGCGTGGCCATTTGAGTGACAGGTGGATTGAGCTGATGTCACTACTAGCCGTTTGTCTGCTGTGTGTTAGTCACGTGACCTCAGCTAAACCGCCGCGCTGCACATTTTCGGTTATCCGGGAGTGACGCGCTACCAAGATGGTGACCAGTTTGGGCTTCAAAAGCACTCTTCTGAAACCTACGGGTGACGTCACGGACACTATGTCCATGTTTTTTTACAGTCTATGGTTCAGACCCACAGGTGCATCCAGGTGCACTTCATGTCAACACTAAACACCCAGGCAGTTCCTGCATCCTCACGCTATACCGCCCATCAACACTGATTCATCCTGCGTCTCACAGCCCTAGGAGTTTCAGCTTTTACTCTGGGAAGGCACCTGGAGAAAGCACGCAGTGGGATGCACACGATCTTCTCTTCTCTTTATGCGACTCACCATGTCTGAATAAGCATAAAGCCTTGGCCCAAGAGTAAACTCTCACAACGGGGTTTCACAGAGATCAGTCATCGGTGATGGCAGCGAGTCAGACAGTGGGAAGCCAATGATAGTCTGACTAAAAACACTTTTATTCATCATCATAGACTTTAACCTTCCTGCTCTGTCATCAGTTCTCGCTGGCTGGCTGGATGCCACTTGTTGCCTTAGACAAAGACATTTAATGCACAACGGCTGTAATTATGATCCTTGTGTAACCATACATGTATATTCAGATGTTTTTAAATGTTTTTGAATTAAGCTACTGTTAAAAAAGCCACTGAACTTCTTTCATGCTGATATAACTGTACATTGTGGGCTTTTTGATGAGTTGTTTAGTTGAGTGTAAAATCCAAATTCTTTGTCTAAATTCTATTAAAGTCATATGGTATTGTATATATATATATACACGTCTTCACTGTACATTCTCAAAATTATGTTTTTAACATAAATCAAAATTATGATTACCCTGCAACACCTTAAAAACCACATTACACCACAAATCCTTTGAAAAAGTAAGTCTTTACTGGACAAGTTTGACTGTTTTTCTCAATCGCTTAAGCACATTTTTCTAAACATTCTGTAAACTTTTTTTCAATCCGATTTTATTTTTCTCAAAACAAGTTCAGATCTCTTAACAATTCATTTCTCGTTCACATCAGATTTGAATTTCTTATTGATTTAAGCAAATTTCATTTACAATTGTTTACAATTTGCGCAATGACTATGTGTTATTGAAAGACAGAGTATGTAAAAATGAACAAGCAACTGATAATTTTTGTACATGTAACACATTGCTGCAAATATAAATGTACTGTATAAATACAAATGTTAATTTTCTTTTTGTGTACTACAGTGTTGACTTTTCTCAGTCAATTTTTTACCTACTCTCTGAATCTGTTTACACTGACAAAACTGATATTCGTGTACAGTATAGAAAGCAGTTAAGGTCAACAAAACACTATGGGGGGGGGAAAACATGAAATATATATAACAAATATTTCCACATGAAAAAACATTGAAACACTTTGACCAGTGTGGCTCACATGATGACAAAAACACTTTTTATTTTGGTGTCTTTGGCCAATTTATTGACACAATAACTAGGTTTTGCAGCATGAATTAAATGCCGTAGAGTTCGGATGTGCCAGCGAAGAAAAGCTTATAGAGAATGTTTCGAAAAATGTGCCAAAGCGATTGAGAAAAACTGTAAAAACAGCTGAGCAACTGTTACACTACTAAATAATGTAGTTAAGTCAGTATTATAGCTACTAGTTAAAGGCCAGAGTGTATCAGTGTATCAGTTACAGTAATACTGTAAGACAAAAAAATCTGTTATAAATTCTTGCTCAAACTAAATTTGTAAAGATTTCATTGCACTGTAAAAAAATATTGTTGGTTTAACTTAAAAAAGAAAGTTACCTGGTTGCCTTGAAAATTTGAGTTCATTGAAATTAAACAATTGAGTTAATGCAATGAAGGAAATTGGTTTAATCAATAGAAACTCAAAATATTATGTTATCTGAACTACATTAATTATCTAAGTTGATTTGACAAAAGATAAAAAGTTGTGATTACAAATACTGAAAATATTTTTTTACAGTGTAAGACCACAGGAGAAGATCATGGAGCATTTTCTTTACCTGTTCTTCAAAGATATAGGGGATTATCACGCTTCCGGGTTTCATGGGCGGGATTTTTCAACTTTGTGCATGTCCACTTCCGGCGCAGTTCAACAACGGCTGAAACGAAGGCTAAATGTTACTGCTCTGTTCCACTTTGTCAATCAAACAAACAACGCCAACCTTATTTAAGTTTCCATGGATTCCCAACTGAACTGAGTCTAAGGAAGAAGTGGATTAAAGCGGTTCGCCGGGATGAAGGGCCAAACTTTAAAATAAAACAAGGTAGCACGTATGTTTGTATAAATATATAATGCAGAGGTGGGGATGCAGTATAAATAAACTTAGGGTCGTCCATCATGGGTTCGCCAGAGTGATGAGTGATTCACCGGAAGTGCACAAAGATCACTGAATGCGGAAGTGCTACGTATCAGCGTGATAATCCCCTATTGTTCTTGAAAGAAGATGCATGCTGGGCTTTTATTGTTCATGACAAACGTTTTTCCTCTGTACAAATAAAAAAGTTATCAAAATGTTTCCCGTTCACACAGATCCGTGGAAACGACGAAAAACACTGTATTATGCAGGCCAGTCAATGTCACTGTGTAAAGAAAGACTATGCGTTTACATGGGTGTAAGGGTTTATAACGGTATCGCTTTCAAAACCAGTTTTCAAAAACTTGTACTTTGAAACCTGCTTCAAAGTTTGCGTTCTCAGGCCGCCAAATCGCCGTTGTCATGTATGAATGGCCAAAACACATTAAAAGTTTTCTATTTTCAGTCGAAAACGGTGTTGTGTAAACAGCCCCTAAGTTAATAACATGATTTGGGATTTGTACATGATTACACGGTTTGAACATGATTTTTTCAAACGAAATGAATAAATTAAAAGCTTGATTTAACTACTACAATGATTTTCTTCTAGAGCTGCTGTGCAGCCAAAACAATCTTTGTTGCATTAATTTCCTATTATTATACTTATAAATGAAGGTGACTTGACTTTTTATCTGGAGGTTTAGGTTTCATGAAGGGTGATCGTGTAGTTTTTGAGGTTGGTTCTCTAACCATGATCAAAATGTCACCGTGAGGAAATCTTATCAATCCTATTAGCGGACACGAAGCTGTTTCCACTTCAGGCAGAAAGCTCAGTAGTCACGAGTCTCTCACTCTCTGGACTAATGTTCTCAATCATCATGATGAAGATGCTCATTTGCTCCAGCTCCTCTCCACGGTTTTCATTTGCTCTCTAGTGAGAGAAAGCCTGGGCCAAGGGGTCATGAAGAGAGAGAACTCACAGACACTCGGACTTAAAATTCCTACATGAGAGAAACAAAGATTTACAGTAAAATGAGTCGCATGTGTAGCAGATACAGACTAACAGAGAATTGTCTATCTATCTATAGTTGAATAAACCTTTGGTTCTGTATCAACCAGGGTCTAGTAAGACTGTACCTCATGCTGGATCACTTACTTGGACTCGAGATCAGGATACTGGCAAGAAACGGGCAATGACATAAAATAAAAATTGCCTTTCATAACCACTAAAGGGCTTACAGTATATGAGTTTGAGGTGATGCTGCATGACATCTGGGCTTGTTCCTGTTAATGGAGGAAGTACTGGCAAACTGAGGTAAACCATTTCAAACACTGCACAGTATGGCTATCTGGTGATAATGCAGAGATATTTTCTTTAAATCAAAACAATTTTTCTCCAAATCTCTGGCCAAAAAGTTCACACACACATGACACACAGATTCGGACTCTGAAAGCAATGATTTAACTGATGCTCTTAATTAACTATTGGCCTGGAGAGTTTTTGACTTCTACGAGCAAATATTTAATAAGTTAAATGAGTGGAGGTAGATTACTCCATCTGCCTGAGATAGAGCTCGCTGGAAGCCATTGAAAAACAGAAAAGCAGAAAGTTATTTCAGAGTTCTGGAAATACACCACAAATAACTGAATGATTTGTATTTGCTAAAGTAAATCACTTTCATTCTAGTGTGCAATATTTTTCATAGCGAGAACTTTTCCCCTCAGATAAATTCAGCTTGTGTATGTGTGTGTGTGTGTGTGTGTGTGTGTGTGTGTGTGTGTGTGTGTGTGCGTGCGCGCGCGCGTGTGTGCGTGCGTGTGTGTTTTCTTTTTCATTCATCAGAAGTTTTTGTTTATCTTATCTAATATATTGTTAGGTTTTCATTTCCAGTCAGTTTTACTGAAACTACTGTTTATTTCTGACAAAACCCAGCACACCCAAAGACAGATATTGTTACACAGACATTGACTAACTATAAGTTACTTTGCAACTACATGTCAACTAACTCTCATTAGTGTATAGTGGACTGTTGTAAGGGTTTGGGTTAGTAGAATAAGTCGACATGTAGTTACAAAGTTACTTATAGTCAATATAATGTCTAAAGGGGACCATTGAAATAAAGTGTTACCTCAGATTATTATTCAAACGATGAAGCAAGGAGCTCGAGTTCATGGAGTTCATGGAGTTCATGGAGTTTCTGACATTAGGCAGATATAACAAGCCATTAAACTATTTTACTAAGTTTCCCTTAAACTCATTTTTTTGGGGGGGAAAAACATATTCTTCATTAAATCTGTTGTGCTACAGATTAATAAATTAGCAATATCTATTTTTATTTTAAATAAAGTAAAAATATATTTTTTTGAACATTTGTGGTACAATAGTTAAGGCTGTTAATGTTGCTTATTTATTTATTTTTGTTTAATGCAATTCCATGATGGTAATTACTCTTATTTAGGAATTTAAATCTCAAAGTGTTTTTGAAGAAATGTATTATAATGACACAGGGTGCCTAAAATGATATAACAACAGAACAATAGAACGTCTGTCACAAAAATGTTGTTTTCATAAAGAACATGAGGCAGTGAGTTTGAAGATGAGAAAGTTTTGATTTATCCTCTCCACTGTCAGATAAAGAACATGTGTTTTTGTTTATTTCCTTATCCTGCGGTGAAAGATAAACTGAGATGGTGAATTAATTCATCAGGTTATCACTGAGGAGTTAAAATAACGTCCAAAAAGCTGCCAAACCAAAACTCTCGGCGCGCAGATCCCCATGTGGCAGCGGAGGAAACATCCAGAGGAATTCCTGAGAGAAAAGCTTGTAGAAGAATGAAGTCTGAAGCACACTGGCAAGTTTATCACCAGCCGGTCCAAAACCACAGTCTTAGGTATTTCATGATGGAGGAGTGCAGAGAACTGGGCAGGCTGAACACAGTGTGTATCTCTGGAACTAGATGTGCTTATAATCCTTACAATCCCAATTTAGTCAGAACTTGCAATGGGTCAATATATTAAAAATGAATTTAAAATAAAAAAATAAAAAAGCACCTCTTTTTTGTGTTTATTACAGCTCAGACAAGATATACTTAAATGTGTATCACTTTAGGCACTGTTTTATGAAACTTCAAAGGGTTTCCTGTAAAATTACACCAAAATTCTCCATTTTGACAAAACTATGAGGAAATGGGCAGCTTTTCAATTTGGATAGGCAAATCCAGGCGGAAATCCCCCAAAATGGTCCAGGATCTTAACAGGTTAATCTAATTCAGGTGCAACGTTTTAGATCGTATAATAAGAGTTTATAATTGGTACTTTTAAGTGTTTTATGCTTTCATACTTCTGATCCTCTTTTGAAATTCTTTTGCTAAATGCTTTTATAGCTTCAGTTGGTTAAGAGCTTTCTAGCATTATTGGTTAAACAAACAAAATAATAAATTCCAGTATTTATTATAGTCATGTTTTAAAAACTTGTAGTATTAAGATCCGTCACAGTTAGTCTGAACCGGAAAGCATAGGTTTAAACAGGATTCAATTCAATTCAATTCAAGTTTATTTGTATAGCGCTTTTCACAATACACATTGTTTCAAAGCAGCTTTACAGAAAATGCATTTCAAAAATATACATACAAAAATACAGTTAGTTAATCATGAAATTTAGGGCATAACATATCGCCGGCGTTGGGTCGTCTCTTCACAGGCGTCGAGTCGTCTCATCACAGGCGTTGGGGCATCTGAAGTCTCCATGAGAGGCTGGATACATAACTGGAGCTGACGAACTCTATTTGAGTTATGGGGACAGGCGTCCCGAGATAACAACAAAAAAGGCAGATGGGAGATAATAAGCGTAGCTGCTGTTCATAATATGAATGCATTTGATCTGATTTAACTGTAGTATAAAAGGTATGAGATGCATCATGTGAATGCTTGGCTAAAGAGATGCGTCTTTAATCTAGTTTTAAACTGGGAGAGCGAGTCACCAGGATCCAAACACTGAAACCGGATACAGAGGGACTGTTTAATGGGTTTACAAGCGTGATTGTAAACCAAACCAGCGAAGGTCAACTCTTGCCCTGCAGTGGATTTCATTGGTCAAGTCACCTGTTAAGAAACGTTCAGTTCTCAGATTCAGTTCAGAGTTCACACAAATCATTGATGGATCATATTGTGAGAAGCAGTAATGCTATCTATCAGTATAACGTAAGGTTAAGGTTAGGGGTCAGTAGGTGTCAGTGTTGTAGGGAGTCAGCGCTGTGACTGACATGACCAGTGAAATCTTTCGAATCGGTTGCAAGGAGAGTTGTGTGCTTAAATGGCTTGGGAAACAAACCCATGTTGCTATGAAGAGGGAGGCTGGTAATGTAAGTGTAAGTGAATTACCCTAATGTAGGTTTAAATGAATAAACACAGACATAAATTACACTCACTGAGTGACATGTGGTGGCTGCAGAAAGCTTGTTATAAAGGCGCTTTCGCACCAAAGGAACCTTTTCCTAGAACCATTGGCGGAAATACCCGGATTTTGGCGTGTATGTTCGCACCGCAGGAACGGGGAACGATTTTAGTTCTAGGAACTCCTTTTGCGAGAAACTAATTTAGCTTCTTATTCAGAGTCGGTCTAAACACTATAGGAACAGCCCGGTCTCACCCCAAAACGTCATATACTGACGGGTCTTGACCATACGTCAACATACGACGAAAAGGGTACCCCTATAACGTCAATATGAGACGCAGACATAAGCGCACCAGCAGCGCCTCCTAGCGGTACCCTAACGCACACCTAAACCTACCATACCCGAATCGTCACACATGGACGTTATAGGGGTACCCTTTTCGTCGTATGTTGCCGTATGGTCAAGACCCGTCAGTATGTGACGTTTTGGGGTGAGACTGTGTTAATAGGAACTACCAGTGACGTTAGTGGACGCTGATTGGTTGAACGCACACGAAACACCAGCACCCGCCATTTAAAAAAAAAAGCTGCGTAAACACACAGATTATAGCCGATATATTTACTCCACAAACTAACTCTACGACAGAGGTGTAAAGTCCAGGGGCAGAAAGTAAAAGTCCTCCTCAGTATTTTGTTCCAATTATCTGTATTTGCTAATTATCACAGTTTTCCAGCCAGGAGACAGAACTAATCAGCTGGCTGTTCATTGGTGGAATAAACATATGGCAGGACTTTAAGTTCCTATAACTAGCCGGTGCGAAAGCCCTATGGACCCCTTTTAACGACAGGAGAGAACACACTGTGAGAAAACGAGGTCTTTTCTCTGAGGCCCTGATTCCAACATGGTATTAAAATAAGTTTTCGGTGATCTGATCACATGTGGTCATAAAGGAGACTTGGCTGACCAATTGACCGTTCACAAAGACCCGCCCCCTTTAATTACTGTCGCTATGTCCGACAAGCCACGCCGCTCTCTCACACACACCATGTTCTCACGCAGTGAAAAACACATCGTGGAGCAGAGAGACACTGACAACACACTGACAGACACAGACCAGCTTAATTTTGATATGAAACAAAGTCTTCAACTTTCAAATTTGGTAATTTTTTTAAGAAATTTAAACAATAAATAAACCCAGGGACTACGGATGAAATTTAGCTTATAGCTAATTCTGGAATGGCTGAGTGCCATGCACTGTCCCTGTTAAATAAACAAACAAATAAATAGCGTCTTGTGGCTCTTTAATGTGTGTGACAGATCGCTGTAGAGCTTCAGTTAAAGCCGCTCGTGACCCGATCATCTCTTCCTTCTAGTTCATTTATAGCATCAAATAAACATGAATGAACATCGGAAGGAATGTTGTTTTAACCGCGGAAAGACGTCAGTACACTCCGCTTCTCAAGCTCAAATCCTCCAACATTAATCTACTAACTCTCCTGACTGCTTTGTCGGACAAAAATTACGAATTTGGCGGATGGCGGATTATGATTGGTCAGATCACCTGTCAATCAAACTCCCTGCGAAGGGTGAATTGTGTCGAGATCCTTCCCTCCTTGTGGTCACAATAACCATGGCTCTGTTTTCAATAGGAATCCATGCGTTCGGTAGTTTTACCTGAAGGTAAAAAGTTTCTGTGGCGAGCAGGACGAGGTCGAGGGACGTGAGAGCGGCGCGAGACCGGTGGCGTGATTACTGATGAGCGACACCTGCGCGACGCACCGGTCTCGTATCTCTCACGGACCCTATATGCCTCCGCTCCTCCGTGAGAGATACGAGACCGGTGCGTCGCGCAGGTGTCGCTCATCAGTAATCACGCCACCGGTCTCGCGCCGCTCTCACGTCCCTCGACCTCGTCCTGCTCGCCACAGTTTCCCATACAGATTTCTCTCATGTTCACGTTGGTCATGCGAATTTGCCCCGCCGACCAACACAAATCTGCTTAGTCACTTCTGTGTGAGCTGTGCTTCATATTTTGCTTACTGGCAATGGGCCTTTTTTGGCCTGTGAAATTTCTGCAAATTAGCACTAATGTGACACCTTTATTCTGTCATTCACACCCTACATTACTTTTGTGTTGAGCACAAATACACTTGAGTAGCACTTTAATTTGAAAGTCCCTCTTAGAGTACTAGCTATAAGTAACTTTGCAACTACATGTCAACAGCAGTCATTAGAGTATTAGTAGACTGTCTGATTAATATCTGCTGACACTTTATTTTGATGCTCCTCAACAGACGTTCTACTGACTAGTAACTTTGCAAGTAAAATGTCAACTTATTCTAAGCCGAACCAGAACCTAACAGTCTACTAATACTCTAATGAGAGTTAGTTGACATGTAGTTGCAAAGTTCTTTATAGTTAATTAGTCTAAAGTGGACTATTGAAAAAGTGTAACCTACACTTGAATGGAAAAGGTCAAGCACCCCCCCTTTTTTTAAATAGACACGAAACTGCACATTTTGAACTTAAATGGTTGTAATTCAAGAATGCTTTGGAATATAGATGTAAGATTGGTCTTGTTTTAAAGATGACATTTGGCAGATTTTTGTAGAAGTGAAATAAATTAAGAAAGTTAAACAGAGAAGTTTGAGTTTATGAAAATGTACAACGTTACAAATTTAATTATTCATACTTTATATAAAATATATATTTTCAAAACCTGGTGGACTCTTAAACTGCTAAAAAAATCAAAGGCAAAAATCTGAACAAGTTGTTTCAAATTTTGATATCAAATTTGATATCTCTTGAAATGAGCGTTCAGTGAGATTTAGTTTGTGCGCAGTACCACACTTCTCCACTAGTGGACATTACTGCCCATATAAGGGCGCCTCCATTTCCATATGTTGTTTAAGTGATCTGACTCATTATTATTACAATTTTCATACAATTTATGAAGTAGACATCCTATTCAGAAGTAGTGTTGGAAGTTTGGCAGATTTTGAAATGAATTCAACCTCTAAGAAACACAAAAGAACACGTATGTGCATTATAGCTCGCTGCACATCACTAATGCTGAATCTATTATTATTTTCTTAATATTTAAACCCTTTCCAGACCTTTTTTTCTAAAATAATTGAATGGATGCTATCTTTTGAACTCTTGGCATGAAAACAAAATGAGGTTTCTACCATTCTTTTATGATTTTTCATGTTCATCACTATTTCAAAATAAAGGTCTGAACTCGCCTCAGGAGGATGAACATATTCTTGTTGCAAATTGATAAATTACGGCTCCTCTGAAATTAATTTTGAAAATCAGTCACAAAAATATGTAAACTAGAGATTGTAAGCTTTCAAATGATAGTTTGTCAGGATTAGTTTAGGTTTAGTATAGGATATTACTGTTTTAAATATGTAATGGCTGTGGTTGCAAGCAATATGCGAATAAAGAAGATAAGGGGGAAACTGCAATTTTGATTGTAATCAGTGTTTTTGTACCACGCTGCACATTTTGAATCCCCCATTTTGGTGTGCTTCCTCATGACTTGTCCCATATCGATTACGCAAGTGAGTGGCACATAGTGGTCACATGCGTGTTGTTTCAGAAATGTGATCAGAAAACCTTTTGCACCACGTCGGGGCCTAAAGAGACCAGGTGGGATTTGTCTCAGTCAAAGTGCGGAAGGTCTTACTATGACGAAGCCATTCAGGAATTTCATTCCATTCCTTTAACACACGTCTTCTAATTGGCTCAGTCATGGATTAACCCTCAGGCACAGAGAGGGTCGCATACGTCACCTTGTTCACTTTTGAGTGGAATGGCTACCTTGCCTTTCATATTTATTTCCTTGTAGCTATAGTCAAAAAATAGGCCCTGTTTTTGGGGAAGGACAAACCCTGCTACTATAGTCACTCATCACGTCTGTGGGGAAATTAAGATACAAATCCAACATATTTTACTATTTGTGGAGGAAAAAACTATTTTGCTTTGAGCAACAAAAAAAGTTAAATAAATTATGCTATAAAAAGACAGACTGCGACATACTTTATTTAGCAGATTTCAAGAAATTAGGTAAATAAGGATCAGAAAATGACTAACTGACAGAGCAGGAACAGCTTACATCACTGACAACGCTCAGTAACTCGGTCTGATGCAGTTCATATAATGTGTGGGAAAAACAATCCCATCAAACAATCAATTACATTGATTTACTTGTTCTGCAATGCAGGAGTTCAGATGGTCAAAGGTCGACTGCTTTAGGAGAAACATGGATGAACAGCTGTGAAGAAAGGTTAGTGAGAGTAAAACATGACTAAAGCTGTGATGAGTTATTAGCATGATGAAGACGTGGTCATGTGATACATTGTCTTCCTCACCTGTCCGGCTTTTGAAAAACAAGGTATGGTTAGACCAGCTGTTGGGTACGATCCTCCTCAAGTCAAAGGAGAATGTTGATATTGAACAGAAAGAAAAGGGACTGGTATATTAATATAGTAGGCCAGCTTTGATTATGTAAATGATTTAATGACACATCTGTAATCTATGACTTCCTCTTCATCCACATGTCGCTTTGATCCGATCTGGACTTTGCTTGATGATGACCCTGCTGTGATGAACCTGTGGGTCGTGGCTAAGAGGGTAAAATTGCTCTCAGATGTCGCAGGGTTAAAAGGTAGACAAGAAATGATGAAGTGATAATCTAACATCTCCAGCATCTTCAGACGGGGTTTAGACTAGATTAATGTGGGAAATGAGCAGACCTGCAGGTTTAACATTTTTTTTTTAATCTGAATGCATTTTTATGATTTAATGATTTATTAATGCATTAGTGTGCTGTATGGGTCTACATCATTAACCCTAGAATGCATTAACCAAAACAATCTACACAAATACATAAAGGGGGTCAAAATGATGCATAATGGAATGAATGGTTTTCTTTAAAAAAAAAAAAAATTAAGTAAACGTTTAATTAAATAATTAAAATAATTGATGATACATAAGTGTTTTGATATATCAAACATGTTTGTTTGTCCAATTTCCTTATACGCATTACAAAAGATGAAATGTATTGTTTTTAAAATGCCGTTATTAACCTTACTTTAGATCTACAGTAGAGTATATTCCAGTCTGAACTCTCCACATTTCTCATAGACCGTGTGAAAATGATCTTTTCAGACAGACAGAATATTTCACATACGATTTGCATAATTCTAAGCATATCTTTTGGGTATTGCTCCTATTCCTCTGTAAAGCATGAATGTGTTTAGTCCCAGCCAACATTTCCATGTGGGTTTTTGATGGTCTGTCACTTTGGCCCTCAATGGGCAACCCAAATGGGGCCCAGAGAAATCTGTCCATCGGCTCCACATGGGCCCCAAAACCCACATGGAAATGTTGGCTGGGACTAAACACATTCATGCTTGGATATTAGCCCAGAGGGGTCAAGATGGGTCAATAGTGGGCTCTCAGTGGGGCCAATTTAGATGTTCATTATGGGCTTATATGGGTGCTAATAATGGGGCCATGGTGGGCTACACACACAATCCTTCGCTGGGTACCTTATGGGGCCCATGGGTGACCACACTGGACCCACAAATGGCCCCATTATGTTTTATTTTTTTTATTTTTTTTTGGGGGGGGGGACCAAAGTGGGTGAAAAGTAGGTCCCATTTATTAATTTAAAGATTCCAGTGGGTCACATAATGAGTCACTATGTAAAATGTACTTTTAAACCACCTCTACCAGACAAAACAGAGAATCCCTCAGAAAGCCGATGTTATGTGGTGATCTATATATTTTAAATTACATGATAAAATATCTCAACTGTAAAGAAAATGACTTCATCTTGGAATGAGTAAATCATGTTTTTATTTGTTTGTTTATTTGAACTTGAAGATAAAACCTCTCGAATGCATCAGGATAAAAAAAAAGCTATTTTCCTGAGCCACACACTCCTCAGCTTAAAGAGTAAAGACAGATAAGACATAGAATTAGTCATATTCAGCATAAAGCATTTATTATAATGCAGTTTTAAGAAAATACATATTATTGACAAATATTTTTTTTCTCATATCCCTTTATGCATTCTAGGGTTAATTTTTCTTTCTTATAAAACATATTGTTTGCATAGCTTTTTCCTGTTTGCCTGAGTTCCTGTTTCCAGTTTTTTGTGCCATAGTTTCTGATTGAGTTGCACCTGTTTCTTGTTCTGTTGATTATCCGTGTGTGTGTATAAGCCATCTGTATACTATTATATATTGTGTTAATATTTTGAAATAGATCTTACTTTAATATTTTGTTATGTTTTGTTTTGTTGTGTTTTTTTGTTTGTTTTTAAATATGTTTGTCACATGCACATTAGTTTTGACTTGTTATGTTTTGTCATCATGCCTTCCTCACTCATTTGTTGTCACGGACACTAATCACGTTCAGCTGTTCACTCATCAGTCACCATCATCAACACCTGTACCTGTATATATGTTCAGTTCTGGTTCAGTTCAGTGTGCGGTATCGTCAATGTTAAGTGTGTGTTGCGTTCTGTTCGCCTGTCTTTTGTATCTCTAGTAAATTTGGATATTACGTCTTCCTCATCTGAGCTACCACCCGTGACAATGTCCATATCATTTTTTTTATTTTTAAGCACTTTTTTAGTAAACAAAATTAGAAGTTTTTCTTTGCATTAGATGATATAAAATACGTATTCTATTTAGTTTCATTTAAAAATAAGTTCATGTTTTTTTTTTTTGTATTCATTAATAAATGTTTTTAATATGGGGGGATGAGAATCAGCACCTCCAAATCCGAGGCCTTGGTCCTCAGTCGGAAAAAGGTGGCTTGCCTACTTCAGGTTGGTGGAGAGTTCCTGCCTCAAGTGGAGGAGTTCAAGTATCTTGGGGTCTTGTTCACGAGTGAGGGAAGGATGGAACGGGAGATTGACAGACGGATCGGTGCAGCTTCTGCAGTAATGCGGTCGATGTACCGGTCTGTCGTGGTGAAGAAAGAGCTGAGCCGCAAGGCGAAGCTCTCGATTTACCGATCAATCTACGTTCCTACTCTCACCTATGGCCTGAGCTTTGGGTCATGACCGAAAGGACAAGATCCCGGATCCAGGCGGCCGAAATGAGCTTTCTCCGTAGAGTGGCTGGGCGATCCCTTAGAGATAGGGTGAGGAGCTCGGTCACTCGGGAGGAGCTCAGAGTAGAGCCGCTGCTCCTCCACATCGAGAGGGGTCAGCTGAGGTGGCATCTGTTCCGGATGCCTCCTGGACGCCTTCCCGGGAAGGTGTTCCGGGCACGTCCCACCGGAGGAGACCCCGGGGAAGACCTAGGACACGCTGGAGGGACTATGTCTCTCGGCTGGCCTGGGAACGCCTCGGTGTCCCCCCGGAAGAGCTGGAGGAAGTGGCTAGGGAGAGGGAAGTCTGGGTGTCTCTGCTTAGACTGCTGCCCCCGCGACCCGGCCCCGGATAAGCGGAAGAAGATGGATGGATGGATGGATGATTTTAATATTTTATTTTCATTAATAAATGTTTTAAAAAAAATAATTCAACAATAATAACCCGGACTGCAGAGGTTTAAATGTAAACATATTTAATTTCATTTCTGAATATTGATAAATATTCTCCTCACAAAATGGTTTCACCAGTTATTTGTTTGAGCTTTGTATATTTTGTACTCGGGTCATTAGCAACATCTTTACTGTCAAACGTGAGTCTCTTGTGCATTTCTCATGAGGAGTGTGTGTGTGTATGTATGAGTGTGTGTGTGTGTGAGTGTCAGTGGCTGATAATGGAGTTACTCCTCTTCTCTAGCTGTCTGTGAAGACCGGAGACAGCTCCTGGTCTCTGAAGGCATCACTACAACGGCCAAAGGTTAACATAACCTCTTATTGGACGTTTTTATGAAGTTGCAGTGTTAGCAGATTTCAAATAAATTTGGTTTGTGTGTGTCTCACTGAAGCCATGGTTCTTCTTATTGTCATCATAGCAATGTCAAAAATGCAAGTGATCCATGAATAAGTGTAAATCTTTAACTTATTTTAGCAGATGTTTTTAAAGGTAGAGCTACTGTTGATCCTGAGACAGTCCTGCTCAGGTTACAGGATTAGTTCCCCCCCAAAACTGAGAATGTTTCATTATTTATTTCTACTAATGTCCTCCAAAATCTGTATTACTTTCATTGTTCCATTGAACATTAAAGGTGAACTTTTAGGTGAATACCTTGCTCCTCTTTTCCATAATGAAAGTGAATAAGGACTGTCAAACTCTAAAATGACAACAAAAAAAGCATCAATAAAGTTACGTCACAAGCAATTACATGACATAAGAAGATTTTGCTAACAGTATCATTAGGTTATGAAAACATTATTTCTGAAATTTCACTGAATATTCAAAACCTCCTACATGTTTTAAAAACTTTATTTTTGTTTATACAAACTTGAGGGAACATTCCATTTGATAATTTTTTCAGAAAAATAAAATGATAAATTTAGTCACTGAATAATGTTAATTAGGAACATGCACTTACTATAGGGTTCGGGACTGGTTTGGTTTAGGATTAGTTGCATGTAATTATGATTTACTGTTATTAATACATGCAACATGTGTAACAAGGACACTGTAAAATAACGTGTTGCCATAATTTTGTTCTGCTAACATGAAAACATTATTAATGACCAGATAACTTTGAACGGAAGAACGTTTGCTAATAACTTTTAGAAAACCTTGCCAGAACGTTCTAAGAATGTTCACTGTTAGCTGGGCAGTTCTGTATTCTATTCTATTCTATTCTATTCTATTATATGCCAAAACGTTCTAAGAATGTTCATTGTTAGCTGGGCAGTTCTGTATTCTATTCTATTCTATTCTATTCTATTCTATTCTATTCTATTCTATTCTATTCCATTCCATTCCATTCTATTCCATTCTATTCTATTCTATTATATGCCAGAACGTTCTAAGAATGTTCACTGTTAGCTGGGCAGTTCTGTATTCTATTCTATTCTATTCTATTCTATTCCATTCCATTCCATTCCATTCCATTCTATTCTATTCTATTCTATGCCAGAACATTCTAAGAATGTTCACTGTTAGCTGAGCAGTTCTGTATTCTGTATTCTGTTCTGTTCTATTCTATTCTATTATATTCTATTCTATTCTATTCTATTCTATTCTATTCTATTCTATTCTATTCTATGCCAGAACGTTCTAAGAATGTTCACTGTTAGCTGGGCAGTTCTGTATTTTATTTTATTCTATTCTATTCTATTCTATTCTATTCTATTCTATTCTATTCTATTCTATTCTATTCTATTCTATTCTATGCCAGAACGTTCTAAGAATGTTCACTGTTAGCTGGGCAGTTTTGTATTCTATTCTATTCTATTCTATTCTATTCTATTCTATTCTATTCTATTCTATTCTATTCTATTCTATGCCAGAACGTTCTAAGAATGTTCACTGTTAGCTGGGCAGTTTTGTATTCTATTCTATTCTATTCTATTCTATTCTATTCTATTCTATTCTATTCTATTCTATTCTATGCCAGAACGTTCTAAGAATGTTCACTGTTAGCTGGGCAGTTCTGTATTTTATTCTATTCCATTCTATTCTATTCTATTCTATTCTATTCTATTCTATTCTATTCTATTCTATTATATTATATGCCAGAACGTTCTAAGAATGTTCACTGTTAGCTGGGCAGTTTTGTATTCCATTCTATTCTATTCTATTCTATTCTATTCTATTCTATTATATTCTATTCTAATCTATTATATTATATTATATTATATTATATTATATTATATTATATTATATTATGTTATATTATATCCAGTCTTCTGAAGTAAGATGGCTTTATAAAGCAGAAGACTTGGACTATAACGCACACTGGGGATTTTCACTGGCCATCAAGAATCATATGGACTCATATCTATGATTTGTTTTGGTCATTTTTGGAGTTTGACTGCCCCAGTCCCCATTAGAAATAAAGAATGGTCCCACTAATGCTTTTGTCTTGGTCTTAGCGCTGTGTTTCTGCAGAATCCTGGCTGCTCATCCAGACGTCAGTATTAGTTATCATCTGCTGAGTGATGCAAAGCCCAAATATCAAGAGGTGTTATCATTGGCGACCGAGGCCAGGATTCAATCACTTTATGGTCAATTATGCATGTAATGTCAGTTAAATTCAGCGTGAATGTAAATAAATAAAACCGGACTGGCCACACAAGCAGTCATTGATTAAAACCTTGCAAAAAAACCTTGCAGTTAAAATCACTCTCACTTTTACATTTGTGTGTACGTCTGATAACATGCAGTGTTATACCGTACCTCATCCGGCCGGCAGCAGGGCCTCACAGTCACTGTTTCTCCAAGATTACTTTCCCTGTGGGATCCATGAGGAATGAGGATTCTAATCCCATGCTGTGCATTCCCGTGATATGCAAGGTGACTTGCGTACTTTCAGCTGACTGAGAGGAAGACAAAAGCATGGTGGTTAAAACTGAGAATATAGAGCTTAGAAATCCACATGGTTTCTATTGTTTAACATGTTTTCATTTGCATAATTAATGACAGCAGAATAAACATGAGCTGACATGAACCAACCAGATGATCATGTTCTCCGGCATAATCTCCCAGACAGCAAAATGTATTTGGGCCAGATTTGGCCCAGGTCTTCATTTGCATTTGGTGCAGATCCGCTAAACGGACCTGGGCCGGGCTCATTCTTTCCAACGGCCCAATAGCGGAACAGGTTGGAATTACGGATCAGAGACAGATCTGGGCCAGCACTGGCCCAGTACAGTTATTAATGCCATTAGGTGTGGTCCGGATCTGGCCCAGATCCGCGACTCATGTTTTACATCTGGGGCTCATCTGGCCCTGGTCTGTGATTCATTTAGGCTATCAGAAAAAAAGGCCCACACACCACACAATTTGTAATTTAAAAAAATGTTTTTTATTTAAAAAAGGCAAAAGAGAACACAACCATCTGTAGACGTGAATCCAGAGGTACAAAAACAAACAATACAAACCAATACAATCAAGTGAGAAAAAAATCTAATGGTTAAAGATCAATGTTAATTATTCAAATTACACAAAAAATACAAAACCGAGTAAATAATGTGAACACTGCACATATTTAGCCTACTGCTCATTAGTTGGGTGTGACCGGGCACGGCGGCCACCCCCGCGGTCGCAAGCCAGATTAAACCACTTGATTTAGCAGCATCTCCGTCTCCGTGCGATTCTTCCTCACTGCTCCTGTAAGACGTACAAAAAGCACACAAGAAAATAAACAGAGAAAATATTAGATTTAATATTCAAAGATTACATTACTTTATTACATTAGCCTACATAAAATGCTTGCACAAATAATAATAATTAATGTGATGATTAGGCCAGCCTATGTAATGTGACTAAAATTAATGAGAGAGTGGTGATAGCCTAAGTAAAGACTGAGTGAAAGGCATACTTACGAGCCGCAATGGCCTTGGTTGCCATCTCACTGATTTAAAAAAAAAGAAAGAAAGAAGAAGTTAATTCCTTTATTGATTTAGCTAACTAATACTGTCGGCAAAAATCCAGCAATCAAGCGCTGTTTGAATGATCAGTGACAGTGATCACCGATTCAAACTTAAAGCCTCCTATTCATTCACATTAGTTGTGGATGTTTAAAAGAATATAGGCCTACTACCGGCTAACCATAGCCTAGCTAACGTTATAGCTTGTCTTACACGTTTCAGGTTGTCAGAATGTCAGTGTAAACTTTTATGTTTAATATAAATAGGCATATTTAACAGAATAACATGACATCAACAACGGTTTACTTTTATAATGCACTTACTAAATATTACTTGTATAATAGACTTACCAATAATCACAAAGACGGTGCAGCCTGTCTTCCACTCTTATGCCTGTCAGATAGAGTTGCGGTTTTATGCAGGGGGAAAAAGCGTTCCGTTAGTTGAGGCGCGTCCAGTCTGCGCAGCTCGCGCGAATCCGGCCCACACCCGCCGGACGGACTCAATTCAGAAGTGGCGCGTCTGATCTGCGCAGCTGCCCCGGATCGGCGCCGCACCCGCCGAATGGACTGTCACAGTCGAAGCTACAGACAAGTCTGGCGCAGAGTTGGTGCAGATCTGCATAGTGAGTGCGACTGCTACGCGAATCTGCGGATTCGAAAACGGATCTGGCACAGATGTAAATGCTGTCTGGGATGAGAAGGACGCAAGAAAATGTCTGTACAAATGAGATGACAAATGAACTGAACTCTACTGTAGCTGTCAGTGAAAGCAAACTGTAGGACTATATTTTATCATTGATTTTTTTTTTTCGATCAAGATTTGTTGAATTGTTTGACCTTTTTTTTTTTTTTTTTTCTTTTTTTCTTGGACTTATCATGAGACTTGTTCTTCCTGCACACAGTAGACAAGGAACAAATGAAGTTAAGTCATCTGGAAACTTGTTGACCAGTCTTCATGAATACCTGAAGGGCAGATGGCAGAATCGGATTGTTACCACATGTCAGCGGTGGAACATCAGAGAAGAAGTCTGAACAAATTGTCTTGTCCAGGACTCACTCTGTTTATATGCACGTTGGAAATAAAAATTAAAATTAAAAAAGTAAATGAATCTGGCTCTGCAGTTTCCGTTCACAATCACAAT
>NC_136897.1:2461238-2513738 GCF_949152265.1 Phoxinus phoxinus
TGCTACTGAGGTGACAGGTAAGGTGAGGACAGGTTTGGGGATAGAGGTTTGAGGGTAACAGGGTGATTATATGTAATTACAAAGATTTATTACACCCGTACATGCAGGTGTTTTTAAAAATATAAGTTGTAAAAACACAATAAGTGAATTGTATCACATGATGAATTTAAATGTTAGTATTTAAAGACACCTAATATATAGTGGGACTTTGTGCAACCGGCCCTGCTCTTGCATTGTGTAAATACGGGCTCGTCTAAATCTTAACTAAAGGTTTGAAACCTTTTTTCTTCGGGGTTCAACCCTTCATTATTGGGCTGGGGCCCGGGGCCTTACTGCATATTTCACACCCTGAGGAAAAGCTTCCACCCTTAAAATAGTTAATGTGTAGGCTACCTATTTTTGACTATAATAAGACTTTTTTTATTTATTCTTATCACATGAAGCACGTTTTTAGGTTATGATATCAAGCACAGTCTTTTTAAGGTGAACGTACATAACCTACTTTGAACCTTTACTGTGAGAAAGTAACATATACACCGGATAGAAAGGCATTTATGAGGATGTTTTAGTGATGCTGCAACATTTGAATGAATAGTCTTGACATTGTTCTAACTAAAGCATTTTTATATATTCAGGCTTTTCCACGTTTCGTGAAGATGCGCTTGTGAAAAACACAGCGAAGGATTTAACTAAAGTATCGAGTGCGGATCCTAAGCAGTTCGGTGAATCTGCTCATAAACCTGGAACGTGTTATTTCTGCCAGCTCATAAAACCGAGGAAGAGAGCCAAGAGATGCACATGTTACTCCTACAAAGACAAGGAGTGTGTTTACTACTGTCACCTGGACATCATCTGGATCAACACACCTGAGTACGTTTCTTTTACTGTCCACCTCTTACTTTAAAGATGGGTTTACAATGGCTAACTTTGATTTAAAATATCATTAAGTGGCATTTATTGGTAAATAGCATAAATAATAGTGAATAAATGTGACAACATATTTATGAATATGGCTACTTGAACACCAAAAGCATTTTAATTAAATACAACTTATTGTGGCATGGGTTTCTGGTTCTTATTAATAACCCTAAGAAATATGTTGAATCTAACTATGACATATGACAATCTACTGTACAGATGCCATGCACTTGTATAATGTGAAATAATCAAACCACTAACTACTGTCTGTGACATATTATAAGAAGGATAATGGAAGAATAAAATTATCAAAATTTGGGGAAACACTTTAATTTGAGATGTTATAGTTACATTTTACAACATGTTCTTACTATGGTAATTACGGTAAATTATGCATAATTACAAGTAACTAACCGTAAACCAAACCCTAACCATAACTCTATAGTAAATGCATAGTTCATTAATATTACTCAGTACTTATCTGAGGAAGTATAATGTAATTATGCCATCTTAAAATAAAGTGTAACCAAATTGGGTTGCAAAACAAGAAAAATAGTGAATGTGAAAAATGTGTTGCTTCATTATATTTTAACTACAACTGAGGAAAAGTGAAATATTACATTTGGCAGTCTATAAAACTCGACAGAGGCACGTGGACAAACGTTCTCCTCTCTGTCAGAACTGAATTATTTCTGGCCTGCCCCTTCCTTATCACAGAGATAACACTGCACACTTCTTGAGGAGTTTAAACAATTCACATGCATCATTCTTATCCAACATGTTCAGAATAATCATTTATTGTACATGATGATGATTAACTTATCCTAGAGTAACTTATCTTTATTAGGAGAGCCGTAGTTTCGAGAAATGTTTAAGTTTCTGCTACGAGCTCCGTCTTAGTAAATTAGCAAAACTATATGTCACCGACTAAAGTTGACATTTTAATTTGTGTGAGTGGAGGGGTGGGGGGGGTGGGGGCATATTATATGTGAAATATATCTTCTTCTTTAAGAGAATTGATCATAAGTCATCTTCGTAAAGAAAAACTTCAGAAATCTTGAAATGTGGGTCAACATAACCTACAGTGATTCTTTTCTCTGAGAGTAGTTAATATTCTCAGCCACTGCACTTGTCTAGCATATACAACTGGCTAAAGAGAATAGAGGAGATCAAAGATATGCTTTCATGACGGATGTTTGCAGAAGTAACTCTTAGCAGATGAGGCCTTCAGCTCCCTGAGAACAGCTGTTCAGGTTTACTGAGCCTCGGAGTCTGCTTCATTAGTTTCCATACAGTATAAATATGAGTCCTTTATTGAGAAGCTACCAAAACAACACCGGGTCTAATGAACTGAAGTTGGCCTGTGCGTTGCAGATGTCATGTAATCAATGACCTGTTACAGTTCTCAAACCAAGTGTGTATGATCTGCACTTTTGAGCTGAGGAGTTTTAATGAAATAGATTGTTGTATCTGTTATTCCTGTTAAATATTACTACTTTTGTACATTTTCTAACCAAACTGGTTTGCCAGTGAACACAGAATCTGCGCAAATCTTGTTAGATTTCTGTAGAATTGATACGCTTGTCATTCTCAAAAGTTATATGCATCCTTGCCACTCTAAGAAAAATTGGGTTCTATATCTTGACTTGATTTTAAAAATTAAGTTTTAAAATTATTTAAGCCAAAAAAAGTTCTATATTAGGACAAACATCTTAAATGGTTGCATAATGCTTTAATGTTTACCAGGTGATTTACATTTTTTCTAGTGATAAAATATGTTTACAAGCTATTTAATAAATAAAATTCAATCAAATTACTAATTACTTAATTAAATACCAATTAATTAAAAAAAACTATATCCATTAAATGATCCCATAGGAACTCCTAAAACGTTATATCACCTACCTCTATCGAACCCTACGATTTTTGACTCAGTTTTAAAGAACCATATGCCAAAAAGGTTAAGTCTTAAATAATTGCATAATATAATATAAGCAACCCATGAAAGAACCCTTTAAGAGTGTGCTTGTTTATTAATCATTAAAGGGATAGTTCACTTTGAAATTAAATGTTGGTATGTTTTATCTTACCTGAAGTGCATCAAGATGTCGGTGTCTTTGTCTCTGCAGTAGTTTCAATTTTGATATTTTTAGGTCAAACCGTTCTTGTCTGTCAGTCATATAATGCAGGTCTATAGGCACTGTCTCCAAAAGCATGCAGAGAGAAGTCCAAACTAAAAATTTCTCATCGTAAGTGCACATTGATGGCCTAAGCTCGCGCGAACTCATCCGGGAGTGTTGAGTTTTCACTTATTCCCAATCTGTAAGCCTTCTATCTTGACACACGACTTGCTTCATTGTTCAGGCCAATCAAAGGCATACGTTGAGCCGTACAGCCAATCACACGCGTTTCTGCTGAGTTTAAAAATGCAACGTCCAATCGAAGGCGGTTTCGAAGATTAGTTTTCGGGGAAGAAATCCGGTGTAAACAGATCAGTTGGACGTGGTTGTGTAAAAGAGATAAACCCGATATAAAAACTGTTCGTTTTATCACACAAACCGCTTGTTTCGTGTCTTAGGCCATCAATGTGCACTTACGATGGGGAATTTTTTAATTTGGACTTTTCTCTGCATGCTATTAGAGACAGTGCCTATATACCTGCATTATATGACTGACAGACAAGAACGGTTTGACCTAAAAATATCAAAACTGAAACTACTGCGGAGACAAAGACACCGACATCTTGGATGCACTTCAGGTAAGATAAAACATACCAACATTTAATCTCAAAGTGAACTATCCCTTTAAGGGTCTTTTAATAATGTGTTTTACCTTATTCAAATCCATGCTCAGGTGTTTGTACAGTGAGGTTGGCATGCCGATCACATTCATAATCTGGGATGGTGCTGACAATTTGGTGACCTCCACATTATTTGTGGTTCAGTGTCCGGTTTCAGACCTCTTGGCAGATTGTGTATGTAACCTGCTCCACGAGTGCAAAAGAAAGATCAAACTAGGGACACAAACACTCTGAGCACACATTAAATCCTTCTTTAAACTTCCAGACTCTGACATTTTTAGGTGGATGGAGACGTGATATACAGTATAATTTCAAGGGAGAATTTGAACTTTTCTTAAAAAAAAGAAAAGATAGAAGGCTTGCTGATTCAAGTCCTTTAAGTAAATCAAAGCATTGAAAGCCTTTCTCACTTTCACGGTTTGCCTTTAAGCACCGCTGTGGTACTGTTTTCTTTAACTATAAGGTCATAACCCTTTCCCTTTTGTGTACTGGCAGGCGCACTGTCCCATATGGCCTGTCAAGTTATAGAGGCTCCCAGCGGATCCGGCGTTCTGCCGAGGGCAGCGCAGGAGGTCAGCGCTGCACGTGTGCTTTACACAAGGACCAAGAGTGCACCGCTTTCTGCAGTCAGAGGTAACAACACACCCTCAAACCGCTGAAGTACCAACATAGGCTCATTGGGAAAGTGTGCCTCTGCCATAGACTGTAATGGGGGTCTCTGGGATTGACTCTTTTGCAGCCTTTCTAGTGGCCGGTCAATGAATTGCAGTTTAAGTCATTTCCGTATTGGATTCAAGAGAGAGACCGAAGGTTGCCGCTTGGCCTCTACCTACATTTGCTAAACTCCAAAAAAAAAAAAAAAAAAAACGTTACATACAATTCACTGCAGTCTCCAGCTGAAATTAATATTAGAGGCAGTAAAATACCAAAAACCTTTCATCCTTTTCACACAAATTATGATTACATGGGTAGATAATTGATTAATAAATATTAATGATTAAGTGATTAATGTCAGCAGCCATATCACCCTGTAACAAGACTGGTGTCCCACTGAAGCTGAGCAAGGCTGAGTCTGGTTAGTACCTGGATGGGAGACCTCCTGAGGAAAACCAGGTTGCTGCTGGTAGAGGTGTTAGTGTGGCCAGCAGGGGGCGCTCACCCTGTGGTCTGTGTGGGCCCTAACGCCCCATTGTAGTGACGGGGACACTATACTGTCGAAGAGCACCATCCTTCGGATGAGACGTTAAACCGAGGTCCTGACTCTCTGTGGTCATTAAAAATCCCAGGATGTCCTTCGGAAAAGAGTAGGGGTGTAACCCCGGCATACTGGCCAAATTTGCCCAGTGGCCTCTGTCCATCACGGCCTCCTAATCATCCCCATATACTGATTGGCTTCATCACTGTCTCCTCTCCACCAGTAAGCTGGTGTGTGGTGGGCGTTCTGGCTAGAGGATGGATACCCGACCAGAGCCCGACGGGCCGGGCCGGGTTCGGACAGATATTTAGAAATGATGTCCGGGTTCGGGTCGGGCTCGGTCACATCAGCGTGATAAGGCATTGAACATTTTAAATTTAAAACAGCTTATATTATGTAGGTAGCCAATGTGCCTGATGCTTTCACTTGATGCAAACGATCGTTTTTGTGATTAAAATACATGTAAAATATTACCATAACATCCGTCTTCCTGTGTGCGGACATTTGTTTATGTAGCCGTGACAACAAAACACGTTCATGCGTGCCTGTGTTAAGAGCGCTTGTTGCTCCGCGCGCTGATGTACTCATCCTGTTGACATTTCTGATTGCCTTCCTACAGTTGCTTAAAAGCGGCTTTCCTCACAAACAAAAGTACAAATGTCATTAGTATGAGAAAAAAATGGGATTTTTAACTGCCGGTCTCGGGTCGGGCTCGGACATAAATATATTTATGCCTGTCGGCGGCGGGTCGGGTTCGGACAGAAAAATTCGGCCCGATCCGCACTCTGGTTCTGGCGCAATAAAGCTTCCGTCGCATCATCCAAGTGGAGCTGCACATTGGTGGTGGTTGAGGAGATTCCCACTTCCATGTGAAGCGCTTTGAGTGCCCAGAAAGGCGATATATGAATGTAACGAATTATTAAAGAATGTCTTAGGTTACGACTGTAACCCTGGTTCCCTAAAAAGGGGAACGAGACGCTGCGCTCAGATGGACGCTATGGGGTAGCGTCCCCTCATCAGCATATGTGAAAACACAATAATCTTATTGGTTGGTGACAGTCCATGACGTATTTAGCGGAGGTCCCGGAAGTATAAGAGGGCAGTCACCGTGATTTTGCCAAGTAAGACATGTTCCTGGATCAACATATCTTATTGATCCTGGAATAACATTCCTGTCCCAAAATTTCTATCCCTATCCCTACCCCTAAACCTAACCCTACCCATAACTTTTCACTAAAATGGTGAATAACACTGATGTACAAGCACATAATCTTGGTTCTGGGCCTAAACTTGACAAACTGTAAACTTGTCCCTCAAATCTGATTGGTTGATTAGAAAGTTTCAAAACAAAGATGTTTATCCAGGAACATGTGGTACTTGGTGAAATCACGTTCACCGTGTAGGTCGGGCGCCCTCTTATGCTTCCAATAATTAGTTTCACTTTGAAAGAGTTGCGAAATGTGCGATTATCACCACATGCACATTTTACCAATACGCCTGGGTTGTGTGGATTATTATAGACCATGTAGTAATACAGTCTTTATCTAAATCACATCAAAATGTAGGCATATTCAATGTAACTGTTTTCATTAATAGATTTAGACTTCCATCAGCTTTCACTATCCCATCAATACTTTGTTTTCTTGTTTGTTGTTCTCCTTCAGAAGGGGCAGGTCAACATGATCGTCCACTGGAGCACAGCTAAACTGATATTTACTCATCTGTGGGACTGCCTCTTCATTCTTCTGTCCCAACACCTGGAGAATCACCTCAGAAAAAAGGTTCATGTCTGTCCAGAGGGAGAATTAAAGAGCAGAGCGAAGGAACAGAGCGTTTGGAGAGGACTGGCGCTGTGATCGGGGAAGCATTACATAACTGCACCTAAGATAAAGAAGAAGCAATGCATGGACTGCCACTCTCCATGTGAACATGTGTGCCTTTAGGTGAGATGTCTGCGATGGTCCAAGGTTGACTTGCCACTATGATCTGACTTCCAGATCACACATGCGTGGTGGAGTCGAATAAGCATTTTAATGCTGGACTTTGAAAAATATTCTAACCTTTTTAGACCAATCCTCGTCATGTAATATTTAAAGGACTTTCTTAAAATATGTGTTGAACAATATATTTAAAAACATTTACTGTACAGCAAACTCTACATTGCAACATTGGCTTATTCTAAAAAATATATGTGTTTGTATTTAATATGTTTTTTCATGATTTTAAGTTTCTTTGTGAGTTTAAATATTTAACGAAAAGACAAAAGGAACATTCCTGGCTCTCTCCAAGCATTTTAAATGCCACAATAATACACAACATATGAATAACTGTTATAGAGAGTATATGCATTAGATTATATATTTATTACACTAACCAAACATGTTTACAGTACATTCTCCAAATCAAAAAAAAAATGCCAATATTATATTACATTTCAAACCATCACAAGATAAACCATCCTTTATTTATTCAAAGCTTTTTTTTTTGTCAATTTTTTTCGTTATTTGAGTCGCACACACAAAAAATAACTCGTTCCAGAGACGAAACTGAGGAAATCCATTATACCTGAAATGGGTCGTGCCTGTTCTCACTTTTCATGGCCGTCATATAGGTCATTTGTACAAAAAGTCCTGTGCAGATTCTCTGTTTATTATTAAATTAAAACCTTTGCTGTTTTTATACCCATGACTTGTATTATTGTTTGTCCATATGGAGCTCAACTGTGAGCAACAAAACATTAAACTAAAGAATGCTGAGATTATTCTGCTAAGCTAATTTGAAACTTGTGGATCAAATGTAAAATGAATGCCGTCTGGCCTCAGGGTTGAATACGTTCTCTCATTACTTCACCAAGGTACGTCTTATCCTTTCACACGGGGGGTCTGGCGAGAGCTGTTTGCTGTCTGTGAATGTGCCCTCAGTACAGCTTCCTAACCGAGAAATAAGAGGTCATTTCCCATGGTGCATGATGGGAGAAACACACATCAAAAACATCACAGTTCTCATCTAGAGATACTCAAAGATAATATGCTTTGTGATTTTACATTTCTTAAATATTGAATACTTTAATATTGTGATGTGAACAAGCTAAATGACAATGCATTTCATTAAAGCACTTCTACAGACAACTATCGACAGCAAGGGCATGCAACTTAATTTTACTTGAAATATGGGAGTTTAGTGAATGAAAAGGCTTTAATGATCTAAAAAGATATAATAGTTATTTAACTGTAAAATAAGATGAATCTGAAAATAAAAAGAATAATCTCAGTGTTCTACACACAACCTTTGGAAGTGTTGCGTTCATAATACTATGTAATTGATGTAATAATAATGCGTTAACGAAAATGTCTTTTTTTTCTTTCTTTTTTTGCAAAAAAGAGTAGAAATGACACACATACAGAAGAATGACAACAGAGGAAAACAAAGAAATAATAAACAGTTACATATAGATATCGATATAAGTAAAATGATGGTAAGTAAATAAATATTTAGTGATATAGATCTAGATAGAGGCAATTTAACACAATTATAGTAATAGTAGTTGTATACAACTCTACATAATAATAATAATAGTAGTGGTAGTAGTAACAATAATAATATTCATGATAATAATAGGATTAACATTAGTGATTTATAATAATAGTATAATAGGATGAGACATTATAATTAGTAATTTAATAATAATATATATTAGTGTAATAATAATAATAATACATTTTGTTCATACACTTTTTGTTGGCTGACTCAAACATGTCTTACACACTCAGCGGACACAGAACGAACCATTTCTCAGATTATTAAGACCACTAAAAGACGACCATGAGCGAGGCTAATCCACCAAAAACAAACTCCTATAACATGCGTTGAGTGACAAATGTAGCATGTCTCTCGCCGTGGCTGTCGAGCTGTTCCTATGACCAGAGAGAAGCCCGACTGCAGGAATCCTCCCCGGGAATCTCCACATTTTCCTGGAGCATTCAGCCACTTTTATGCAACAGGTCGTGATGTGTCCCTTCAGGATGACTTATGCAGTTTAAGGCTGACTTTGGCTCATTGGCACATTTTATTAGCAGAGCATGACAAAGCTACTAACTAATCGTTTAAACAGAGCACATTCTCATCCGTGAGAACAGGCAATGCGTTTGTTTGGTGATAAAAGACAACATTTAGTTTTAAAAAGGTAAGATTTAGGCAGTCCTGTCACAAGTTGAGGTTTTTATTGGGTGTCTACATTGTTCCAGTTCACATAAACAGTCATGTGACACAATCTTTCTGATTTATCAGAGGTTTAAAAAAAAATGTTGTCCAAAAAACATTCCACTTGTCAAATAATTGTCATATTCTTGATATCATGCTGAAAGATTCATGTCATGTGTTGCTGGTGAATTATGATGTAGAATCTTCAATCACATTGAAAAAAAGTTATTTTTCTCCATTGACTGATATTTGTTCGTATTTTAAGCATAAAATCACTTCATTTTTATCTTTTTTTTTCTTCAGTAAACAAGACTTCATATCTTTAGTCATTTTGCTTCTCAAATACAAGTAAGAATGTTTAGATATTTGGGTTACACTTTATTTGAAGGTGTCCTTGTTGTAGTGTAATTATACATTTAAGTACTGAGTAAAAATAATTAACAATATACTAACATACTAAAGTGTTAGGATTGGGGTTTGGTTTAGGTGTAAGTTGCATGTAATTCTGTTTTTTGTTTTGTTTTTGTTTTTCAGGGACAATGCAAATAGTGTCAAAACAAAGCTTGTCATTGAGGTGCTGTATATAAAGTTTATAGCAAATGCTAATTTTCAACTCCTGTTCCTGGTTGGCCTTTTATACACAATAGAATTTACATAGGCTACTTCACTATTTCAATAAAAAAAAAATATATATATATATATATATATATATATATAAAACATGATATATAACCAACTCCTGTCCCTGATTGGGCCTTTATACACAATATAATTTACATACTACACTACTTCAATGCAAAAAAATAAATAAAAATACATAAACATGATATATAAACATGCATATCATATAGCCTACAACTCTTACCTATGTACAATAATTAAAAATGAGTACACTTTTGGTTTGTTTTTAACCAGTTTTTAAGCCTGTAAGTAAACACTTTAAAGTCAGGTGGTCTTGATGTCAGATGGTAATGAGTTCCAGAGTTTGAAGCTCTTCGCAGAGAAGGTCGTCTGACCAAAGCTGGTCCTGCAGAATGGTATTTTACAGTCATGATTTGTGGAGCTCTAGTGACTCGAATGCTGTTCAGTCTCTCAACAAATGAACTTAGTTTACTGTTACTAAATTAACTTATTTACTGTTATTACTAACGTTCATGTAACATGCAACACTGAAATAAAGTTACTGATATTTGTACTGGAAAACAAGACAAAAATTATTTTGGTTACACTTTTTCAAAAGTCCACTTTAGACATCATACTAGCTATAAGTAACATCAACTACATGTATAACTCTCATTAGACTATTAGTAGACTGTTAGTTTACAGGTGAAATTGGAAACATGTGGTGCAAAAGTTCATTTATTTCAGTAATTCAACTTAAAAGGTGAAAATAATATATTATATAGACTCATTACATGCAAAGTGAGATATTTCAAGCCTTTATTTGTTATAATTTTGATGATTATGGCTTACAGCTTATGAAAACCTTTTCACATTTGGGGTTTTCATAAGCTGTAAGCCATAATCATCAAAATGATTACAAATAAAGGCTTGAAATATCTCACTTTGCATGTAATGAGTCTATATAATATATTATTTTCACCTTTTACGTTGAATTAAATCAACTTTTGCACCATATTTCACCTGTAGGTCCGGGTTAGAATAAGTTGACATGTTGCTAAGTTAATTGTGGTTAGAATGTCTTGAGTGAACTGTCAACATAAAGTGTTACTATAATTTTTTTTTTTTTTTGTGAACATTAAAAATGAATAACATTGCTGCCTTTTTGATGGATCAGCTCATACACCATTCATCATACAGTGGAGAACATCGGCCAAATTCACAGTCCATATCAGTCACAGAGGGGAGATCATATAATGCAAATATGGATTCATTTGTGCTCAGTGGGACCATGAGAACATGAGAAAACATCTCATCTTGAGCTCCACCTGTTCTGTCAACCACATTATTAACTAATAAGATCTCCCGTCCCCTCATCTGCCTATACAACAGGTCAAATAAAGTTCAGCTCAAGATGACATTCATTCACCAAAGAACAAGACTTGCTGCAGGGTTTGTTCACAGTCCATAAAATGTTCACTCCAATCATCAAATCTGCAGAGGAATTCAAGCATTTAGTTCACATTGAGGTAGCACATTCACATTTCAACATGATGCCGTTATAGCAGATATAGCCGCACAGCTCAGTTATGATTAAGTGTTATACACCCACAAGTGAAAGCCGAAATAATAGCCGGCCCCTAACGCATTGTCAGGCCAAACTGTAGTCACGATATAACTGACCAATCACTGTTGCGGCTTCATGTTGGTGGCGTTCATGCAACAATGGATAGTCATGAGCATGAAATTATTTTTTTCTGAGAATATATCTTGAATTAAGTTTGTTTTTCTGTCCCTAAATGTATTTAAATGTGTATGCTAAGTTGTAACTATCGACTATAATGTAACATTCTGTGGATATTGGGCTGAAATTTGCATAAAACTGAACGTTTCTCAGATTCCAGGGAACAGCTTTTGGTCAAAATAAATAGCAGTTTTAAACCCAGAATGTTATTAAAGTGCCTGTCTTGTTTTTCAGCTCACTGCTGTGAGGTCGGGGGTAAGACTACTTATTGCTGGGTTTGGTCTCATGCCAAATTTTATTAAAAGTCATACATATTGCATTGGTTTCCCTTCTGGTTTGGAAATAGCTGTGATTCAGTATGTCAAACTGTGGGATACATTCATCTATCAGACGTTCTGTAAGAAAAGTCAAGTAAATATTGCCCTCATGAGGATTTATCTGCCAGGAATTTCTTTCATTCAGTTAACAAGTGGAGGTGAAGAAAGAAGAAGTGATCTAATGGAAATGGCAACAATTTCAAAAGCAATTTTTACACTGATCCCAAAGAGAGGAAATGTTTCGCTCTCTGTCTGATTGCACAGCACAACACAAAGCTCTAGAAAAAAAAAGCTTTTTATTTCTTCTTTTTTTTAAGTGAAAAATGTATTGCCAATACATCTGTTAGTTTAATGTTAATGAAATGTACAATCTACAGACGTTGTCAAAACAATCCTAGTTCATATGGATCCGGCGAAAACGACTAAAAATGCTGTATTCTGCTGCCAGGCCAGTAGTTGGCGATGCACCTTTGTAAAGAAACAGTATGACATCAGCATTTTCACCAATTCACATTTTTGTAGTTCACATGGAGTAACGGTATCATTTTCAAAAATGTGCATTTCCAGGCCCCCAAATTACAGTTGTCGTGTAAATGAACGGCTACAACGCAAACAAAGTTTTCAGTTTTTAGCTAAAATGTAAACGGCCCTTCAGTAAAGGGAGAAAATAAGGAACAGGTGGGGTTAATCAATAAACAAATGAGTAACCATGGAAACATTGAGGCTACGTTTACATGTGGCCGGTTATTTTCATAAACGGACATTTCACCCTCTCCGTTTTCAGAAAAGTGTCCGTTTACACGAACCCGTGTATATGCCGTCAAGAGCATGCCAAACCTATAGGTGGCAGTGTAACGAGAAGCTCAAGCCCACGTTAGCCAATCAGAATCCTGAAAATATAGGTCGCACTTTTGACGCAGTGCAAGTTCTGTCGCATACTGTGACGTCAACTGCCTAAAACTCAGTTTTTCTCAGTTTACGTGCAAACGGAGTTTTACAAAATCTCCACTCTGGCCGGAATTTTTAGAAACAATCGTTTTCAGTGGAGAATTCTCCGTTTGCGTGTAAACGAGGGTCACAACCGAAGGGAAATGTCTCCGTTTTTCAAAATAACCATGTACGTGTAAACGGGGCCTGAAACCATGACCAGTAATGAACAGGGACAAAGGAAACAAGAACTAAGGGTACATTTACACGACAACAATGTACTAAAAATATTTTTCCTTTATGAATAGTGTCATGTATACGACACAACGTTGTCAAAAACTATTCCTGTTACATCTGTTAGTTTAGTTTCAAGCTGCATGTTATTAAAATGTACAATTTACAGACGTTGTCAAAAACTATCCCGTTCAAACGGATCTGGAAAACCGACTAAAAATGCTGTATTCTGCTGCCAGACCAGTAGTTGGCGATGCACATTTGTAAAGAAACAGTATGCCAGTATGCACCTGTAAAACTGAAGCCGTAATACGCATGAGCATGACATCACCATTTTCACAAATTCCCATTTTTGTAGTTTACATGGAGTAACGGAATCGTTTTCAAAAACTTGCATTTCCAGGCCCCCAAAATACAGTTGTTGTGTAAAAGAACGGCTACGACGCATAAAAAGTTTTCAGTTTTTAGCTAAAAAAAGAAGTGTCATTTAAACGGCCATTCAGGAGAAGGAGAAAATAAGGAACAGGTGGGGTTAATCAATAAACAAATGAGTAACCATGGAAACATTGAAACCATGACCAGTAATGAACAGAGACAAAAGACAACAAGAACTAAGGGTACATTTACACGACCACAATGTACTACAAATATTTTTCCTTTTTGAATAGTTTCATGTACAGACGACAACGTTGTCAAAACTATCCCTGTTACATATCCCTGTTTAGTTTCAAGCTGCATGTTATTTCAATTTACAATTTACAGACGTTGTCAAAAACTATCCCGTTCAAACGGATCTGCAAAACCGACTAAAAATGCTGTAGCCTATTCTTCTGCCAGACCAGTGGCGATGTTACTTTGTAAAGAAACGCATAGACTGAACATGTAACATGCATGCGCATGACATCACTGTTTCACAAATTCATGTTTTTGTGGTTTACAAGGAGACGATAACGGTATCGTTCTCAAACATTTGCTCTTTTGCACTGTTTCCAGGCCCCCAAAACACTGTTGCATTGTAAATGAACAGCCAAAACACATAAAAGGTTTTCTGTTTTGGTTTGAACATGGTGTTGTGTAAAAGGCCCCTAACAGAAACCTCATGTTAACCTCAACGTTCGAACAATTGAAAACTATGTTTTCACCAAAACATTCAGTTTACACATTTCCCTCAAAATGAGCTGGTTGTGGTTTTGACTCATGAAAACAGTCTGAGCGGTTCAGGATAGATCTGCAGAGATATAACATATATAATACTGCATTTGACTGCATTAAATAGTTTCGGGTGTAATATACAAGACACGATTGTATACAATTGAGTTGTTTTGGATTAAATTTATGTTTGATACTTTGAAAGCTTAAAAAGGCCTGGCACTTGGCACAGAATACACCTGTTGTTTCCAGTAAGAACGGTGTGATTTAAATGCTGCCTGACAAGTTTTCAAGACTTGTGGTTAATGCCCTACAATTAAAGTAAACAACTGCACACATGACTCTAGGTTATCTTCTGAATTGTGGATGTTGTGAAATGTTGTCATTTCAACATCTATGTTTCCATTCATTTAGCGTGTCTCAACACTTACTGTCATTTGTACTGAGTCTTGATTTCCTTCATTTACTCTCCCGCCATTGACGGATATTTCCGCTTCAGTCATTGATGGGCCCTTTCCCAAATGGACCTCTTCATGTGGACTTTCGGTCTCGTGGACTTAAATTGCGTGTGCTCGCTGAGTCTACGAGTCCGTAGTCCGTCCCATTCATCATTGTAACGCTCTGAAGTGTGCTCAGCAGCGCCCCCTTTCTACCCTTGAAGCGGCCATCCGTGAAGCCCGCATGGATGCCGGCTCCACACACTTTACCTACCCAGGAATCCTTGCAAAAGGCCAATCACGAATGGGAGGAGATTTCGCTCACGGACAATTGTTAACATGGCTGAGAAGAAAATATTTAAGTGTAAGTATCATTACGGTTTTTATGACCTAGGTGTACATTTTACCAGTTGTTACCTACAGTTTATACAAACATTATGGTGGTCGATGTCTCAAACATAAAAATAGCTCGTTAAATAATACGATCGCATTATGATTCATTAAATAAATAGCACCAAATGTCAGGGCTTTACTGAGTCATATGTAAACATAGTATGAATATTGAAACCATCTGAAACTTAGCACATTTTCATTATGTAACCATGGAAACACTCACTCATTCGTCGGTGTATGAATGAGTGAGTGAATGGGTGAATGTGAGGCAATATTGTAAAGCGCTTTGGTGGCCATTGGGTCTGTGAAAGCGCTATATAAATGCAGTCCATTTACCATGTGTTAAACTTGTAAACTTAGTTCAAATGGAACATTAATGATGTATTATTATGTATATCATTTAAATAAGCATGATGTATGTATTGTCTAATGCCCAGGTGGCATGTACACTATCAAAATAAAGAGCTGTAAAAGCAGGCTGTGTAGTTGACATGGAGATTAGACGTCGGAGCGCAAAAATGTGATTTCTCTGCATGGCAAGACATCTCGCAAACACAATGGTGAAAACAACAACAACAATAGGCAGCATATTTCCCCGAACCTGCAGCTCCTGTCCGACAACAACCAGACCGTTATTTCCAGCGTGCCGATCGAGTCTGTCCCAAAAATACCTCACAATGCGTCCTCGTGGACTCGCGCCAAGGGCCCTATAGGTCAGCACGACATGACGTCACCAAAGTGTGGACTCTGAGGAAGTCCACAAGTCCGGCGTGTGCCATTTGGGACAGGGCCATGGAGTTTTCCCTCTTTCCGTGTTTCCACTGTTATACGGTAGGGGGCGCTATTAGGCATCTTCTGAAAGAGTACTGAATCTCCTGATCAAAACACCAGCGAATAAGACGCAGAAACAAAGAATATCATACGTAAGCAGATGCCTAATGTCACTGAATGAAATGTTGACCCAGGACGAGCTACAGGACTGTGAAGCTGATGGACTCGATCTACTTCATCTGTGTTCTGATCATCGTTCTGCATCTGAACTGCTCAGTCTTTGACAAAAACGTGATTTTCTCAGGCCACATTTAAACATAGCCGGGTATTTAGAGAAACTAATATCCCCCCCCCCCCCCCCCTCCCCTCCATTTTCAATAATAACATCGTGCACACAACATTGAAAAAAACATTTACAAAAGTTGTAATTTACATCAACCCGCATAAATACGCCATCAAGCGCCATCGTAACTATGCCGAACCTATGGGTGGCAGTGTAGGGAGAAGGATAAAGCCATGCAAGCCAATCAGAATCCTCAGAATCGACAACAACGAATAACACAGGCGACTTCCTGTTCCTTACATAGGCGCTCACATGACGTCAAGCATTTTCTGGCACATAATGTGACGTTTGAGAACCTAAAATCTCGTTTCTCCCAGTTGACACGGAAACACATAACCGGCGTTGACAGAAATCTTCACTTTTGCCGGAGTTTTTAGAAATAATTGTTTTCTGTGATAAAAAATGGGTTTTCGTGTAAATGAAAGGCCAAACCACAGGGAAATATCTGTGTCTTCCCTTCGTGTAAATGGGGCTTCAGTGTTTTGCTGAAAATGTTGCTTTTTTAATGAAACTTACCCACATTTAAATGTGATAAAAAAGGAATGCATGAAGGCATAAAAGCAGAGGCTCTTTTCTTTCTTTTGATATATTGCATATTCAGATATTCTGATATTCATACAACAAAATATTCTAGGGCTATGCCATTTTCTTGAGAATGATAAAAAATGTTTGAAGTAGCAAATAAACTTGGCATTTTTAAATGTTTACAGTCACTGATAAAATGTCATCAGGTGATCCAAACAGCAATAATCTCATGGGCACCTGCCCATCTAACAAAGATGGTTATGGGAATATTCATTTCATTTTGAAACATTGTGAGAACATTCTGAAACATGTAGCAACTTTTTTTTTTTTTTATGTTAGGTGAACGTCCAATTAAAACATTTCAGAAAAACATTCCATGAATGATGTATAGATAATTAACGTTAGAAAAACATTTGTTCATAACTTCGAACATTGCCAGAACGTTCCCCTGTTAGCGGTGTGAATTCTTTTTAATGTGAAGTGTGTGAGTTTTTTGAACACACTTGTCAAAGGTTGTGAGTCGGTTGAGTTGATGCTAATGAATCCCTCTCAGTCTGGTCTCTCAGAGAAACACGTCGCACACACCTTACACACATCACCTTTAAACTGCTGATACTAATAACTCTTGTCAACATACGGATCAAACGCTGAACTGTTGTATTTGGCTGTTGTTGAGTTTGTTGCTCGTGGTCTCACAGGACTCACAGATTCAGCGCTGGCTCTCCGGCTGTAGCATGACATAAAATGTGTTTAACATAAACCAATACAACACATGTTGGTGTGGTTCCTCTCATTCACAATCAAAGCCTAATTAACAGGTCATTGAGTTTAACATTGAACAAATGTCACATAGCCTATAATAAATATCAGATCCAATCATTCAGAAGTTTCTCTTCTTTCTTGTAAATGGCTGGTTTATCGACTGCATGTTGTGTGACGGGTCTGAGCATCTCTAGAAACATCAATAGTGGTTTAAGAAGCAGACTGAACAGATATTCAAAGAAATAATAAGCTTATGCATTCCTCAAGGTTCTGTTTGTCACAATATGCAACATGTGCAGATGTGTTGCTCGATTGCAGCCAGGGAAAAGAGAATATGATAATGATAAGAATATGATGATTAATAAAGCGGGAGATAAACATTCCAGCTCTTCTGGGTCGTGGTTGAAACAGGCATTGATGATATAGAGCATGTTCAGATTTGAAACCGCATCAATGACAGAATAAAGTAGATGTCTTGCCAATGTTATTCGCTTATTTTACTTTTATATTATGTCACACTTAATCATGATTTTGTTTTTGTTTTGGAGTGTCAACTAAACCAGATTCTGGCATCGATTCAACTCATACATTTTTTTTTAATAATTAATTACCGCACACTGTTTTGGTTTGCCATAACATCTGCCGAAAACATCTCCGGAAATTAACTGTGGTTTTGAAATTTCCTCTTATAACATAAATGAGTGACATTTATAATATGTAATATATAAAACAAACAAACAAATAAATAAATGTTCATAAACAAAAATGTTAAAAGTTTGCATTGTTATGTATAGGGGAAGAGATTCCCCGCTTAAGAAAAATGTGCATTTATGTTTGAATTTAGATACATAATGATGATGCATCTCCCTATGTATTATTAATGGAAATTAATATAAACATTTAGTAATTTATTTGTTGTAGCGCAACATTTATAATTATTTCACCAGTTCTTTTTTAAATTACTTTTGTAATATCATTCTATATAAATGTAGAATATATATATAAATGCCAAACGTTATATATATTTCCAGTTCTCCTCATCATCTGCTTCCGTCTCATATGGGGTCTCTCAGGGGTCCGTCTTGGGTCCAATGCTCTTCAGTCTGTATATGCTCCCACTGGGTGACTTCATGAGGAAGCATAACATCTCTTTTCACTTCTATGCGGATGACTCGCAGCTGTACTTGCCCCTAAAATATAGGGACTCCATAAAATCTCTTCTGGTCTGTCTCGAAGACGTAAAGATTTGGATGGTTAACAACTTTCTCCAGTTAAACAGTGACAAGGCAGAAGTCATTATTTTTGGTTCTCCTAAGGCAAGATGCACTGTAGTGCAAAATTTAGGTCACTTCACCCCATCAATCAAACCATATGCCAGAAACCTGGGTGTCCTCCTTGACTCTCCTTGAGATTAGTTCTGTTGTCAAAAATAGTTTTTACCAGCTCAGAATGATCTCCCGCCGGAAGTCCTTCCTATCTCACAACGACCTTGAGAAAGTTATGCATGCCTTTATTACATCCCTGGATTATTGCAATTCCCTCTACCTTGGCCTCCCACAGTCATCACTTTTGCATTTTGCAGTTGGTCCAAAACGCAGCTGTGCAGCACATCACCCCCGTTCTGGTGCCCTTACACTGGCTCCCAGTTCTTTATAGGATTCAGTTCAAAGTTGTATTGGTTGTTTTTAAGGCACTTAATGGGCTGGCCCCAACCTACAGTATATCACTGACCTTGTACAGCCGTACTCAGTTCAAAGGTCACTGAGATCCTCAAGTAAAGGCTCCTGTATGTCCCGTGCTCACGGCTCGAACAGAGATAGAGCTTGTGCAGTCGCTGCTCCGCGTCTGTGGAATCAGCGTCCCCTGGATATTAGATCTGCCCCTCCATTTCTGCCTTTAAATCCAGGCTAAACTCGCCTCTATTAAATGGCCTTCCTTGTTCCCTAACCCTGTACTCCTGCTCATTCTCTATATTTCTGCGTTGTGTGTCCTGATATTGAAGGTTTTCTTCTTTATTCATGTTTTGTATAATTATGACTAGATCTTATGTGATTTTTTTATTATTATTTGTCTTTTTAGTTATTCGCTGTACAGCACTTTAGTCAGCTTTATGCTGTGTGTAAATGTGCTTTATAAATTACACTCACTCACTTACTCACTTACTTACTCACTTACTTACTTACTCACTCACTCACTTACTCACTTACTTACTCACTTACTTACTTACTCACTCACTCACTTACTCACTTACTTACTCACTTACTTACTTACTCACTTACTTACTTACTTACTCACTCACTCACTTACTTACTCACTTACTCACTCACTTACTTACTTATAGTACTTACTCACTTACTTACTTACTCACTCACTTACTCACTTACTCACTCACTCACTTACTTACTCACTCACTCACTCACTCACTCACTCACTCACTCACTCACTCACTCACTCACTCACTCACTCACTCACTCACTCACTCACTCACTCACTTACTCACTCACTCACTCACTCACTCACTCACTCACTCACTCACTCACTTACTTACTTACTCACTCACTCACTCACTCACTCACTCACTCACTCACTCACTCACTCACTCACTTACTTACTCACTCACTCACTTACTCACTCACTCACTCACTCACTCTCACTCACTTACTAACTTGGATTTGTTGCCTTAAATTAGCAACAACATCAAAATGAGTCAAAATGACATTAAAATGACAGATAAGAACACATAAGCACCACATACAGCTGAACAAAACATAACAAGGGCAACTGATCATGACAGAAAAAACTTACCGTAACACCACAAGACAAAGACAACGCAGTCGCATCAATGATTTATGCTCCCAAACAGTTTTTCAGAGTCTGTTTGAAGTATTCGTCGATCTCATGCTGTGCTTGTTGGTTTGACTTTAAAAACAGACTAATAGAAAAGCAGAATTGACTTGTGTTGCAGTTAGTTTGGCGTATTTATTTTAACCGTTGTGATTACAGTGTTAAACACTTCTTTGGAGAGAAACGTGCATGCCGTGTGCAGCTGAGAATCTGTTAAACCCAAACTATTCCCACATGCACTACTGTAATACCTTCAAAACTATTGTTAGGTTCATTTATTTATTTATTTATTAAATCCTTAAAAAGTAGGCTAGAGGAACCGTTGAGGTTAGCAAAGGCGTCTCTCTTCCTAGACTTGAGTGCCTACAAAATAAATCCTCTTCCAGAATGTTTTGCTCATGAGAACCAAAGTCTACGAGGATTGAGTTGGTAGTTTAAACATCCGCATTGACGTCCAAAAGACACAGTGTTGATGTTGCACCGCAGCGAGCTCAAGGTGAATGTTCTTACAGGTCAAAATGAGCAGCGTCCAGGTTTGCAAAATGTTTTAAGTGTACTTATGATTTATGAATATCATGAATGAAAGAAGAAATGATGACATCATCCGAGATTTACATAGCTTCACAGAATATTATCAGGCAATGTGAGAATGAACGTGACTCTCAATCCACTTCACCCCATTATTTTCTGCAATATTTACTGTAATAATAATTGTGTGCATTACATTGATCAAAGGTGCATTAGGGTCATATAAATAAATAAAAACTGTTCGTTCTAACTTTCCAATTACCAAAGAATACTGAAAAATATATACTGTATAGTTTCTACAAAAATATGAAACAGCACAACTGTGTTCAACATTGATAATCATAAATATTTATTGAGCAGCAAATCATCAATGATTCTGAAGGATCATGTGACACTGAAGACTGGAGTAATGATGCTGAAGTTTTGATCGCAGGAATAAATTACACTTTATATTCACATAGAAAACAGCTATTTTAAATTGTAATAATATTTCACAATTTTACTTGTTATTTATTTATATATGTATGTATATATATATAAATGCAGCCATGGTGAGCAGAAGACACTTCTTTCAAAAACATTACAAAACAGACCCCAAAATTGTTTGTGTGTGTGTGTTTATATATATATTTTACACACACACACACACACACACACACACACACACACACACACACACACACACACACACACACACACACACACACACACACACACACACACACACACACACACACACACACACACACACACAAACACAGACACACACACACACACACTCTCTCTCTCTCTCTCTCTCTCTCTCTCTTTCTCTTTCTGACACACACACACACACACACACAACCACACACACACACACACACACACACACACACACACACACACACACACAAATACACACACACACTCTCTCTCTCTCTCTCTCTCTCTCTCTGACACAGACACACACACACACACACTCTCTCTCTCTTTCGGACACACACACACACACACACACACACACTCTCTCCCTCTCTCTCTCTGACACAGACACACACACACACACACACTCTCTCTCTCTCTCTCTCTTTCTGACACAGACACACACACACACACACACACACACACTCTCTTTCTTTCTCACACTCACACACTCACACACACTCTCTCTCTCTCTTTCTTTCTCACACCCACACACTCTCTCTCTCTCTTTCTTTCTCACACACACACACACACACACACACACACACACACACACACACACACACAAACTATTTATGCCGAACTTTTCTTAAAAAGTTACGATTTTCTTTATATATAATATGATATCATATAATTTGATAACAAATGTTGGAAACAGTGAGACCTGAAATATGTCTGACCTTCACCTGATGTGAATATTTACATTCAGGATTTATTACAACTGAAAGTGCCCATCAAACAGAGTCGGTAAAAACCCTGAGCCAGCGATCCGGCGCTGACCCCGCAGAGCTTAACACACACAGACAGATACGATGATTTAATGATTTAGACCTCAGATGTTTCATTCCAGAACAATACAAACGTTCATATGACAAACTACATCGGAGGATTTTTTTGACACACAGGTGCAGGTAAAATGGCTTTACTTTGTGACTTACTGTAGGTTCTTGGAAAAAAAAGAAGACAGGAACACATTTCAAACCACAACGCATTAAAGTGCAATGTCAACCTGTTCTTTATAAATCATTATTTACTTGAGAGGTGCATTACTTTTTTATTTTTTTAAATAACAGCAATCTCTAACTTCATTAGGTCTAGAGTTTGGCGTTCAGAGCGAGAAAGGCAGAAGTTTAAAATGCTATTTTTTGCTTGCAGGGGCTTGAGTGAAAAAATCCTCCCAGGCTGGTTGTTCATCACAGCAGGAATAATGGGAGAGAGCTACAATTTATGTTTCTGCGGAGTTAGGACACACGAGACCGGACTCGACTGTAGGTCTATTCCCACTTTCCACTGAGGGAGTTTCTCTGCTTAATGAAGTGAACAGTGATGAAAAGCAACACAACTTGAGTTGATCACAGAGTCCATTCTTTACAGACGGCAAGCCAAATGTGTTTACCCGTACCCCGACTTAATTTATCATTTCAAAACATAGTTCATAAATCCTGAGAGCCATTAGGAATGATCATTGCAATGCTCAGAAGGGCCTGTGCAGTTTTCCTCAGGTCTTGGTGTGTCTCCACAAAGGCTTACACACAGCTCACACAGTCTGTAATGAGAACGCCATTGCCAATAAGCATATCCAAGGAGATCACGCAGGTCTGGGAAATATTAAAATTGTTTGAAGAGTTGCAGTCACTATTATGCAGTTCCAGCTGTTTTCTATACAACTGGAAGAGAAAGGTTAACATTATTTCCTCTAATTGTTTTATTAACATACTTTCCTGCTTCATCACATTTCTTGGTTCATTTTCTTCAGCTTGTTAGTTTTGTGTGTGGCGTAACTAAGCTGTCAAAACATCTTTTGGACTTTTACTAATATGAACTTTCAAACAGGCATCACATTTTCCGCAGTGGTGCTCATCTGGATGAGGAGAGTTCATGTCTGGACTGTGACATGTCTGAAATCCCCTTCTTTCTTAAAGATGGTGGGATTTATCACAGTGAGAAATGTAGGAGTGAAGGAAATTAACCGCTTTTGAGATGGTGTCAAACCAATCCCCTGGAAAAGTATTTGAGATATACTGCACTCACTAACCTGTCTGTAACAAACTTCCAGCATATTAAGGCTTTATAGCTCAATCGGTTTCATAATTAACAAATTTCGCTACCCTGGAGATCCAGAGTTCTCGCGAGAGCACAAGTTCTCTTTAGCTATGTTATATTAACCAATCACATCGGGTTATCTGATATAGGCGGGCCAGAGGCGAGCTAACAGAGGACGACAGCGCTGTGACGTCGAAGTCATTAGTAAACACTGCAAGATGGCTATGAACGAACACCAGTTGTTTGAAACGGCTTTGGCCGCTACAATGAACGCGTTAGACGTGGCTTTTTCTCTAAAAGAGGAACAGAAGACGGCGCTCAAATCATTCCTTCGCAAGAAGGACATTTTTGCTGTTTTGCCGTCTACCAGTTAGCTCCGCTGGTAGCTAAGCGTATGCGGCTTATTGTTGTGATTGGTCGTAGTGTTATCCAATTGACCCTTCACAGGGAGCTTGATTGACAGGTGATCTGATCAATCATACTTCGCCATCCGCCATTTTGTCCGACAAAGCGGTCAGGAGAGTTAGTAGATTAACATGGGAGGGTTTGAACTTGAGAAGCGGAGTGTACTGAAGTGTTTCCGCGGTTAAAACAACATTCCTTCTGATGTTCATTCATGTTTATTTGATTCTATAAATGAACTAGAAGGAAGAGATGATCGGTTCACGAGCGGCTTTAACTGAGGCGACACAGCGATCTGTCACACACATTAAAGAGCCACAAAACGGCATTTATTGTTTAAATTTCTTTTAAAAAATGACCAAATTTGAAAGGTGAGACTTTGTTTAATATGTTTAATATCAAAAGTAACCGAAGAGTAATCTGGTCTGTGTCTGTAACTAAACCTATGCGCGTGAACTCGACAATCGACTACTTTGGACTTCGACCGAAAACAGGATGTAAATACAGGTATGTGCGCTGGCTGAAATAACTCATTTTTATTCATATCTTTCATATCCACTGCAGTCAGATTCACTCGTGTTCACTCTGAAGGAATCAGTCAACATGGCTGGGCACTTTTAATGACACATCAAAGATGTTAAGAGGATAAAAGCAGGTTTAAAACGTGCCCCATTGAAGTCAACAGGGTGCAAATTTTAAAAAAAGAGGATAACACTGTGTAGGCAACACTGATTTTTGTCGTTGTTCTCTGTATTGACAGCACTCCAAATTTACAAAAAAAAATTAAAATTGACCGGAGTTCTCCTTTAATGCGGCGCTTTATGTTTTTAGCGAGGGAGAGAGAAGCAACGCACACGAAGCGGAAAGGGCTTGAATTAAGGCGTTTTGGCTCTAGATAAAAAAAATTGTAGCTTCAAAAGATCATTACCATAAACAACCCTGAGCGCCTGTGGTGTGAACAGCTCCGATCTTTTGACGTGCTGGAAACTTTCATCTGTAGAAACCGTGAAATGGCGCATTTATGATGGCACCACGCCGTGGTCCGCCATTAGAATAACACTCCTATATTGGATATTGAACATCGTCTCCAGTCCCATGGCACAGTGAAAACAGTAAAAGCTCTCGGCGGGACGGATATGTGAGTTTTGTACTTGAATAACAAGGTGTTCACGCCGGGCTCCGAGAGTATTTGGACTGCGGCGTTTGCAAAGGCAACTCATGGAGAGAAGGGATCTAGCAGCTGTAAATGCCACTGAGGGGCAAGAGTGTTTAAGTGTTTTATAAAGACCAGCCAAGACCTACGTTTACACATCCACAATAAACATCTCATCTTACAATTTCACAAGCCCTCACACTGAGGTGGAAAGCGTTTAAACTACCGCAACACTATATACAACTTCTGCCAAGAACCGGTGCAGACCGGAGGGGCATTCTTCATGAAAGCCAGCGGCTGGGTGTTATTTACTTAATTCTGTTGCTTGCTATCTTTCTTGTTCTTTAAGAATAATAAGGAGAATGACAATAACTGCTTCACACAAGAACGCTTTTTTTAATTACTTCCAAAAACGTGCAAAGCTAATAAAGTCCTTCAAGAATGTGCTGGAGTTGCAGGCTAAAGAAATAAGTTCAAATCCACGTCCATCCCCGCAACGTGGATGATTAGATGCATACCAATGTTGAAATGCAATTTAATTTTCATCTCATTTTCAGTCTAGCATGAAGAAAAAGTTAAAGAACTGTTTTCATGCATAATGCTTTCACCATAACTCAGGGTTTGGCTTCATTCGGAGGCTGTATTGTGTTATTAGAATGTCATCCAAGTTTTGATTTAGGAGTCACGTTCAGATCACCTATGATGCATTCAAGACGGAGGTCGCCGTCTGATCATCTGCATTCCTCCTGGTGTTTTAAAACTAAATACTGCCATTTCAAATACCACGACGGCACAAGACGAGCCAATAACCGGCAATGCAAAGCGTTTGAGAAGAAACACACTAGGGGTCTATTCTCGCTTGAGAAGGTGCAGATCCTCGTTTTGATTTATGATTAATCTTATGGGAAATAATTAGCCTTAGCCACAAACAATTAGCCTCAGTGTTTTAGTGTACGCTGGTTAATGTCATCAGCTTCTTCTTCTGGGAAGGCTTGCCACTAGATGTTGGATCAGGACTGTGGGAATTTGATGATCTGTAAGACTGGGGCTTTATTAGTGCTGCTCATTGATTCGAGTAAATGTTTTGACATTTGGGTATAAAGTGTTTTAATTCTGCAATATATGGTGTAAAAGCATCTGAGTGCCGCCCTCTTCAGGCTGAACGGTGGTACTGCAGTTGAATTCTCCTATTGGAAGTTGTGGTGCTGTATGACTAGCCACGCCCCCACACGAGCTCGCGCTGCAGAGGAGATACTTTGCTTTCTGAGAATATTTGTGTCACTAATATTATTTATAAACATTTTTAAATCTCTAAAATGACTGAATATAAGACTGTAATTGTAAACGATAACACCAAATATATGTTTTGCCCTCGGTTTTGAAATCGCTGGTGTTTCTGACTTCACAAACTACCTTGTAACCAATTAGATCAACGTGTGATCGTCAACCAGTGGATCTCTGAGTGAGTGAGTGGAGGCGGGGCTCATTTGCATAATCATAGAACCACGTATACTAATGGCGCTTTTCCATTACCAGTACCAGCTCGACTCGACTCGCCTCGGCTCGGCTCGCTTTTCGCTCCGTTTTCCATTGCAGATAGTACCTCCACAATAGGACCTGGTCGTCATAGCAACGCAACACACACCCGCTACCCACACACACAGGACAATGGAGGAAATCGAGTGTATGCTGTTTTACATCATATAGTAATGGGTATATCACGCAATCTCTGGCAAAACTATTTAAAAATGGCGGGGTTATTCAGGATACTCCGTCTGGCGCGTGCAATGATGACGCAGTGAATAGTGACGATTCTCTCTGACCAATCAGCAGTCTGCCGTGTTTCACGTCACAGTTTAGTATCGCCTCGGCTCGCTCAGAACCTCGCCGGAGGTGATACGAAAAAAAGTACCTGGAAGCAGGTACCGGTACAACTTTTACACAGTGGAAAACCAAACAAAGGCGAGTCGAGTCGAGGCGAGCTGGTACTGTGTAGTGGAAAAGCGCCATTAATGAGGCAAGGGTGTCGAGTTACATTCAAGATATACATTAAGGCATGAAGACATTTTTTTTCCAAGGAAAAAACAAATATGTAATTTTGGTGATCAAAGGTGAGTTTTAAGGGATAAAATGATTGAATGCAGGGGGACTTTAAAGTTTGTTTGAAACAGAAGTTATGCTAGTCTTTTCTTCCCTATTGTAATGTATATCTGAGTGAAACGGCTTCTGGAACAAGAGCAAATGTGGGCGGGCCTTGAGCTTGTACATGGGGAATTGATTGGATGATTGGACAGGTTGCCCCGCCCACATCATCAGAGAAGAGAAGAGATGCTGAAAAGGGAGTTATTCTGATTCAAGATTACCAGGAAAATGAATTATTATTAATAATAATATAGCCTAATGATACACATGGATAATTAATTTTTAATAATTGCATTAAAAAAACAAGAATTGCCAATTTTGATTTCATGGTGCCTTTAAGATATTAAGTCTTGAGTTTATGAAAAGGTTGATCAAATTTAAGTGAGTTTATGCTTGAAACAAGACAAAATAATTGCCAATGCGGTCAGCAAAATAAACTTAATTTGAAGAGAAAACAATGTTTTTACCCCATTGGTAGACATTTTTCTTGTTTTAAGCATAAAGTCACTTAATTTTGATATATATACATTTTGCTTCTCACATAGGCCTACTTATTTTTAAACTAAGAATGTCCAGGTATTTGTACTGGAAAACAAGACAAAAATACTGAGAAAGAAATGTTTTTTGTCCAGTGTAAGATTGTCCTGCTGGTGTCCACATAGCTTTGGCCACTTAGTGAATTTATAGAAAAATTAGTTTGGCCTGAATTTCAAATGCTTAATAAAAGAAGGGATTTCTCGAGCACATCAGACACGCAGGGAGCCGTTGAGCTCTTAACCAGAGACGACCAGACAAGTCCAAAATAAGCTGGATGGAAGATGATGAATTGACTCGTAATTTACTTGTCAAGAGTTGTGACAGAACCGTTGACTACAGTCTTCTGCTCCCGCAAGGAAAATAAGATTGCAAAATTCAGCCGCCAAAAGCAACAGTATTCAACTCATAGATTGAAACTAAGAATAAAGAAAACAAAACATTTATATCAGACAGAAATACTGCCATCTTATTGAGAAATACCATCCACATCATTTAATAGAAAGCTGAGAATTTGCTTCAAGCTATACATGATTTGAGTCACGGACGGCACATTTCTGCAGGTTTATTCAAAGTTGCCCTCTGGCAAGTGAAGTATTTAAATGATATGTTTGTGATAATGGGGCACAAATAAAGCTGGAACGGACAGAGACTCATCTCTGGGCAAACTTGATGGCATTCGATCATTATTTATGACTGTACGCACGGCTCGAGATATGATTTGTTCCTCTGTCCATTAAACCTCACCGCAGTATTTCTGCACACAAAATCAGGCCGGCTTCGCATAACTGAATGTTATGAACCTGCTGAATGAATGTGTTTTCACATGTCGTTCTCCTCGAGTGGAATGTCTTGTTTTGGAGATTATATAAGTGAGAACAGACTTCTGTTTCCCACCTCACTCTGACTCATAAGTTCATCATCACACTGGATGGCCTCCAGGACTGTACCACTGCACGCAACCTGGCAACCCTTCACATTTCAACTAGTTATTCATTGCTGCTAAACGTGACCGTCTTTCTCATTCCGCTTATTTTAAATCATTTCAAAACAACCGAGTGGAGCGTTTTACAGTGACCAGCTGTCCATTACATGAGCAGTTAACACAAGCACACGATAAAGACTGAAGAAACACTGCCACCTGGAGTCGGAGAATCCGGAAACTACTTGGAGATGTTTAATATAATCACTTTAATAATGTGTGAGGTCTTCAGTTTTATTCCACAGGAATTTAGTAAACCAGGTGTTTTGACTATATCGGTTAGTTTCTCTATATGGAAGTGAATGTATCGACAATTAAGCTTGATTTCCTTTTTCTCTCTCTCACTTTCAAGGCTTGTATAACTATAGGCTATATATATAACTGTAGGCCACCTCAAACTACACAAGGGTTTGAAAAGAGGGGTTTCACATAAAATAACCATTTCAGAAGAACATTTCAGGGAACAGTTCTTAAGAGAACCATTATTTTCTAAGTGTGGAGAACATTTTAATAATCTTAAACTCATCTTTGATCACTAAAATTACATTTAAATGTTTTCTTCGTTGAAAAAAAAATATTCACGCTTTAAAATATCTTGAATGTAACTGGACACCCGTGCCTCATTTAGTATGCGCGGGAATATGCAAATGAGCCCCGCCTCCACTCACTCACTCACTCAGAGATCCACTGGTTGACGATCACACGTTGATCTGATTGGTTACAAGGTAGTGTGTGACGTCAGAAACACCAGCGATTTCAAACCGTGTCTTTGGTTCACTGCAGTTTTAAGCAGAAAATACTCAGCAATGCTGTCGACTTATGAATTTACACATGGTTTGTCTTAAAGCAGATTAAAAACACCACATACACACATAAACAACATTAAAAACTGGATTTTCACCACAGGGGGACTTTAAGAATCTATTTCCACTATAAAAAACCTTTCGTGCAACAGAATTCCTGCATGGATGTTAAAGGTTCCTCATAGAACCATAAATGCCAATAAAGAACCTTTATGTTTTAGGAGTGTATAGAGCTTCTAAAGAGAAAGAAGCGCACAGCCATATGTTTTTTCTTTTCTTTTAAAGGAATACTCACTTTTTTGTAAATAGGCTCATTTTCCAGTTCCCCTAGTTAACCAGTTTTACCATTTCCGAATCCATTCAGCCGATCTCTGGGTCTGGCGGTAGCACTCTTAGCATAGATCATTGAATCTGATTAGACCGTTAGCATCTCTCTAAAAAAAAATGACCAAAGAGTTTCGATATGTTTCCTATTTAAAACTTGACTCTTCTGTAGTTACATCGTGTACTAACCGGACAGAAAATGAATAGTTGTGATTTTCTAGGCCAATATGAGTAGGAACTATCCTCTCATTCCTGCGTAATAATCCAGGAACTGCTGCCGTACAGCAGCGCAATGATATTACACACTTAGTGCCGGTCACGTTGAAAATAGTCCCCAGGAAGGAAACTTCCAACGTGACCGGCACTAAGTGTGTAATATCATTGCGCTGCTGTACGGCAGCAGTTCCTGGATTATTACGCAGGGATGAGAGGATAGTATATTTATTTGAGAGAGATGCTAACGGTCTAATCCAATTCAATGATCTATGCTAAGCTATGCTAAAAGTGCTACCGCCAGACCCGGAGATCGGCTGGATGGATTCGGAAACGGTAAAACTGTTTAACTCTCTTTAGGGAAGCTGGAGAATACAAAAAAAGTGAGCGTTCCTTTAAGTTTACTTTTGCGGTCGCTCTGTATATCTCTACGGCAGCGCTGTCGAAGAGTAATCAGCTGGTGGATTTACTTATTGTAGAGTTAAGGAAAGTGATCATGAGCGCTGTAATGTTTGAAGCGGATGTTATAACAGATGATAGGAGACCGCAGAGATTTCAAAACGAGCCGTTCATTCATAAATCAGTAAGATCTTCCCTTCATGCTGTGGAAATACCAACCGGAAGAGTTCTTGGCAAACTGCTGATATATATACTATCAAAAGTCGTCAAAGTCATCATTATCCTGTGTTTACAGCGCGAGGAAACAGCGCACTGAACTTTAAATCTAATGAATGCAGAAAAAACAGTGATGAAACATTGAGTTTATTGAGTAAACAATACAATTACAATGTATATCACAAAATGACACTATAACCAAGCATGTTAACGGGTTTTCAGACACTGTACTGATTGTGATTGTGAATCTGCATTATGTTTGGCTTATGCTCTTCAACAGTTCAGTTTGTAAGCAAGGCAGAAGTCCACCAAAAACAGAAAGCAGGAAGAGAAACACTTGGTCTTCTGCGGAGTCACTTCTTGATGAGGCTGTTAATCGCCTTCATCTCAGCACTGCTCAGCGGCGCCAGATTATATCCGGTCAGCGCAGGCTTCCCTGCGGAGGACACAATAGCAGATGCTCACATATCGAATATTTCAGGACAGTATAACCGGACACATTTTTGACTTTGTCAGTTTTATATTTTTTTTTATTACTACACACTGACCTAAAGTCAAGTCAAGTCAAGAATATTTGTATAGCGCTTTTCACAATACAGATTGTATCAAAGCAGCTTCACAGTATTAAATTAAAATAATAATAATAGAACGTCCATGTTTGGTAATGCTAATCAATAGTATTATTCATTGATTAATTAAATTGAATATCCCCAACTGAGCAAGCCAAAGGCAACAGTGGCAAGGAAACGAAAAACTCCATCAGGTGACCTAATGGTGACCTAAAACTCCATCAGGTGACCTAATGGTGACCTAAAACTCCATCAGGTGACCTAATGGTGACCTAAAACTCCATCAGGTGACCTAATGGTGACCTAACACTCCACCAGGTGACCTAATGGTGACCTAAAACTCCATCAGATGACCTAATGGTGACCTAAAACTCCATCAGATGACCTAATGGTGACCTAAAACTCCATCAGATGACCTAATGGTGACCTAAAACTCAATCAGGTGACCTAATGGTGACCTAAAACTCCATCAGGTGACCTAATGGTGACCTATAACTCCATCAGGTGACCCAATGGTGACCTAAAACTCCATCAGCTGACCTAATGGTGACCTAAAACTCCATCAGGTGACCTAAAACTCCATCAGGTGACCTAATGGTGACCTAAAACTCCATCAGGTGACCTAAAACTCCATCAGATGACCTAATGTTGACCTAAAACTCCATCAGGTGACCTAATGGTGACCTAAAACTCCATCAGGTGACCTAATGGTGACCTAAAACTCCATCAAGTGACCTAATGGTGACCTAAAACTCCATCAGGTGACCCAATGGTGACCTAAAACTCCATCAGGTGACCTAATGTTGACCTAAAACTCCATCAGGTGACCTAATGGTGACCTAAAACTCCATCAGATGACCTAATGTTGACCTAAAACTCCATCAGGTGACCTAATGGTGACCTAAAACTCCATCAGGTGACCTAATGGTGACCTAAAACTCCATCAGGTGACCTAATGGAGAAAAAAAAACCTTGGGAGAACCCAGGCTCAGTCGGGGGCCAGTTCTCCTCTGGCGGTTATGAACTAGAGGCCGGATTTAACTGTAAGATTAAAACATTTATATGAATGCCTGGCTGAAGAGATGCGTCTTTAATCTAGTTTTGAACTGGGAGAGCGACTCTGAGCAACGAACAGTATCAGGAAGGCTATTCCAGAGTTTTGGAGCTAAATGTAAAAATGCTCTCCCTCCTTTGGTGGACTTAGATATCCTCGGTATAACCAAAAGCCTTGAATTTAGCGATCTTAAAGAGCGCAATGGATTATAGGGCGATAGAAGATCTGTTAAATAGACTGGAGCTAAGCCGTTTAGGGCTTTATAAGTCAGTAACAATACCTTATAATTAATACGGAACTTTATAGGTAACAATGTAGTGATGATAAGATCGGTGTTATATGATCATATTTTCTTGACCTAGTAAGAACTCTAGCGGCTGCATTTTGGACTAACTGTAGCTTGTTTACAGAGGATGCAGGACAACCAGCTAATAGAGCATTACAGTAATCTAGTCTCGAGGTCATGAATGCATGAACTAACTTTTCTGCATCAGAAACAGAGAGCATGTTACGTAGCTTAGCAATGTTTCTAAGGTGGAAAAAGGCAGTTTCTAAAGATGAGGGTTTTATGTGTGCCAAAGCAGGGGTGTGTCATATTGACAATATACATATACACCGGTAATTCAGTTTTATATCAGACGATACAGTGCTGGTGTCTTGGCAGATTTAGGACGGCCGTGGACAGCTGACTAATAAAGTTTGATATTCTTCATATTTTGTGTGGTTGTTGGTTCCCAGCAGTGAGAGAAAAAAACAAAAACAAAAAAAACTTTTTTACCTTTATAACAGGCAATTTTATCTTACCTAATTAAAATAAGCCTACATATAATTTATAATGTCAAATTATAACATTTAATCAATACATTTAATTCAGAATAAGACACAATAGAGCTGTAACAATCAAATGAATCAGTTTAATGCCGATCAGAGGGACATGAATGTGTTTAACAAATGCAACAAAAAAAAATTTATTTTAACATTTAAATTTAAAAGATACTTTAAATATGAAACTACCACTGCAAGTAGGCGGCATGTCTCTGTTAATGAGCAAATCATAGAGTCATTAATTCATTGGATTTGTTTAAATAGACGGATTGACTCGGTGATGAAACTGTGTGTCGTTCTGCCATGGCTTTGTTCTGAACTATTTTTGTCTGCGAAATAGAGCAAAACAGGCAATATTGTGTCCAAAACGTAAGTCACTTATTTGCCTTTTAAACTATTGTATAGAGCTGCACAATTTTGGATGAATTGAGAATCACAATTTTTTTGTTTCAAATAGAAATTACAATTCTCCCACAAAACAGAAAAACAAACAAACTAGAATAGTACTGGAGGAGGTTCTGACAAATTGTTTATTGCTGCAGTCTAAAAATGTTGAATTAATTTCAATGAACTCCTTTAAAAATTCGGATTTAATGAATTATTCAATGACTCACTTGTTATTACTGGATGAATCAGTGTTTTTGACCGAATCTCTTGAATGAATGATTAAATGACAAATACATTTTTAACAGTCACTTGTCGCCACCTACTGGTGTAACGATGTATTTGATGCAATCATTATTTGAAGCGCAGAGTTACTTTCTTTGATCGCTTACATAGACATAGTGTTTACATCCTAACTATAAACTTGTATCAGTTCTTCTATGATAACTTGAATTATTGTAACACAGGAATACTGATACTGTGTGGCAGAACTGCTTTAGTGAAGCGGCTTCATAACTATGACTCTGTTCACAGTGATCGACTGCACTTGTCCGAGGTTTAATCGACAGATTAATCTTTTTCAAGTAGGAATGATATCGCGCGGGTTTTTGAATTCGAGATCGCGATATTTTAACAATTAATCGTGCAGCTCTACTGTTGTTTAAAATCAATATCGCATTTGCAATTGTGCTTATATTTGGGGGAAAAAAAATGCACTCTTTGTGTGATTGCTTTATCACATTATATAAATATATCCTAAAAGACAAATACTCCGAACAATTTTTTAATGTTCGTCCGACTGTTTGTACTGTATTTTTTTTTTTTCTAAACTGTTTTAATTATTCTTTTTTTTTTTTATTATTTCAATTTCTTCTATGTAAAGCACTTTGAATTACCATTGTGTATGAAATGTGCTATATAAATAAACTTGCCTTGCCACTCGCTAGGTGTGTTTTTGTTTGTTTTTTGAGAAGTTAGGGACATACTCAATAATGTCAGATTGCACATCATTAAAACAACAATTATGATATCATCGTAGACAATATATATATATATCTCACATCCCTATGCCAAAGTATCAATGAATCAGGATGGTAAGGCAACTCTACCTTGTAACTCATTGAGACGATTTACTTTAGTTTTCAGTTGTTTGCGGAGGTCAGTTATTTCCTTGTCAAGGTTTTCTTGGTCTGTGGAGCACAAATACCAGCAAGAGGCAAAGTAAACACGGAGAATGTATTATGAAGACAGAAATATGGTAAAAGAGGGCATGCTCACCTTTCAGGATCATGGATCTGGCGCTCTCTTGGGGGAATGTGATGAACATATTTCCAAAACACACCTTAACATTGTCTAGATTAGATTGGATTACACATTATTATCATGTTCAGAGGCAAATAGCAATAAACTGTTTAAATAATATTACGGTGAAGATAATATCAGATCTGAGATTTGTAGAGGACATTTGTTACGTTTCTGAGATCATCAACTTTTCAACTAAGATCATCATATATGCATCAGCGTTGAGTTTTTATAGTGTGCTGTTATATGTTATTATAGCAAATAAAATAGGTCAAATGTGTTTGGGGATTAGGGTCATGATAACTTTCTCTTCTAGGTTTAAAATGAAGACTATACCTATTAAATATATCCAAGATATTCTTATGAAACGTCAGCAATTGAACACATTAATACACTTATACTGTATATACATTTTCATTATCTATATATATATATATTATTATTATACATATATTATTATTATACATATATTATAAATGTATGTTGCTAAGCCAAAAAACTGAACATATAAACGCAAATGCAACATAAAATAATATGGACTGTCGGACAACAATGAGATCTCATTTTCTGACAGACTAATACCGCATGTAATAATAAAATTAACAATATTTGGGACTTGCCGTTTGAGGAATGATTTCGTAAAGCGTTGAATGCTTCTCGATTTCTGTTTCTCCGCAAATCCAGATCCACAATCTGTCAATATTTAAGCGACAATTGATTCGTTTATTTCCGCGACACTTATTCTCCTTATACATACGACTACAACAAATATATTAATTCATACGTACCTGTTGTTTGTCAGCAAGTATGTCTTCTGCAGCAACCTCTACTTCAGTCAAATTCTCCAATATTTGCTGTGCACTTTCGTCCATGCTCGATAATTCTGTATATTGTGCGCTGGAAAAATAGGCTCGGCTAATGAGGGAAACAAGCTCTGCTCAATTTCAGTTCCGCCCTGCTAGCCGCTGAATTCGGAACCGCATACTATTATTCTCTTATATACTGTCTTGCCTATGATACTATTCTTACAATTTTTGTCATAGAAAAGTGTTGAAAATAGATAGGAAGAGTAGTATGTAAGTATAAGGTTACGAATTCAGCAAATTTATGCAAACTTTCGATAATAATTTATGTAAACCTTAGTCTTCGCTACAAAAAAGCTTTTTTTATTTGTTTTAATATTTTGTAAGTAACAACAATTAACATTCATTCCATTAACATAAATCCAACTGGCATTTGAAATTAACGAGTAAAACAATTTACTTGGTACGACCGACACAAAAAAACTATTTAACTTTTCCAATTTCAACACTGACCATGGAAAATATTAGAGTTAATTTTAAAAGCGTCATTCCCAAAAACAAAATAAGTTTTCAATTCAGCTCAGTACATTTCCCCTGTAAAAGCAGATGGTAAGTAGTACTTATTACCATTTATATTATTACTTATTAGCCTGCTATTCATAATGGACAACTTCACTTTTGTCACTTTGTTTTATTATTTTATACATTAATTAAGGGTTGTTTTTTTAGCTAAAATAGTGTTGAAAAATAACCAAATCTCTGACCAGACTATAATCACAGTTTCTTTTTTCTTTTTTTTTAACAATCAAAATATTTTACATTCATGAAACAGACACATCCATCACATCATGTAAATGAATAACCTTTTCATGATGGCCTCTGTTCTCACAACAATTATTTGTACAGAACATTGTTTATGAAACAAGAAATATAAATAAATTGTAAAACAACATTTAAACAGTAGAACAATCATGAATCACAACATATTTTGAAGGGGAAAAAAACTAAATGGAAAAGGTATGAGTCTTGTCTGAACGCCTTTCAGTGGTTTTTAGTTTAGAGGAAGACATTCATAACAATATCCTAATTTTAAACTATTTTTAACTAGGTATTCAGAATTCAAAACCACTGAACAAGCATTGACCATCAATGCCATATCGCCCTTGTGACCACTTCTTCCCTATTCAAAATATGAATTATACTTACAGTGTATTAACTTATTTATATTGTAGCAGTAGTGTTGGTAAGAAATGAATCTGTTCCCAAAACATCTGGAATTACTTTGGATACGGCTATTACAAACATGTCAAGAGGAGCTTTACAAACATGTTTTATTTATGCCCATCACATTCAACTTTTGACTCAGGCACAGAATAATAACAAATTATAAGTTATAGTATAGACAGTAAGACAGTCGAGTTGAGGGTAATGGTGTGTTTCAATGTTAACAGTGAATATCATTAGACACATTACTGTAAATTAATAATCTGCATAATCTGCAGACAAGTATTGCTGAAATTTTTTTTATATTGTTTTGTTCATTTACCTGCTGATACAGAGAAATTAATGTAGGCATACATATATTGCTATTACACAACAACAATAAAAGAATAATTACTAAAAATAAGATTTGAAACAAAAATAAACATGCGGTACAGCATGCGTATAGTGTTACAAAAACACATAATAAACTTCATTTTTAAAATAATGCTGTCATACAGTAAATAGACAAAATGATTGTGCTGCACTTAAGAGGCTTAAAGGCCCGTTCACAGCGACAACGATACGATAAAGACGGAGTTATAAATCATTCTAAATATAAAAGAATAGCAGAGTCCACACCAATATCCTAAATCCATGTATTTTTTGGTCCCCATGAAAAAAAACAGCTTATAAATGGAACGCTATCTCACGACCTCACTCGTACGAATTTGTACGATTTGTCTAAACCCACGTGACGGTTGGGTTTAGGGGCGGGGTCAGGGGTAGGTCATTCGTATGAATTCATACGATTTTGGCAAATCGTAAAATATGTACGTTTTAGCAAAAAACGTACAAATTCGTACGAGTGAGGTCGTATGAATTGGTACGAATTAGCCACCTCGTAAAATTCGTACGAATTGCCGTGAGATCGGGTTGAAACAGCTTATAATGTATGTGTGTGTGTGTTGTTATGAAATATATTTGAGATGAAATATGTATGTATAATATACATGTATATGTAGTGTAAGACCCAGAGTATTGTGTGCGTGTGGTTTCAGTTGTTCCCACATTTTTCGTAAATTTAGAATACAATTTACAACAAAAGTTCATGAATCATGATTTGTTCATGAAACCGTTCGAACACAAATCCGTGCGTATGCACAAAAGAGAACCAGAAAGAAAGAAAAAACATCACACCAAATATCATTTCCAATCTTTAAAGTAAAACAGGTTTTAAATGATGAATCGATACTGTTGGAAATGAAGACAACTTTCTGTTTGCAAAACGCCATGTCCATATGAACTGACTTCATACATTCACTAAAATAACTTATCAGTTGCTACAGTAAATGTCATTCCACAACACTGCAAAAAAATGCTTTTCTTACTTAGTATTTTAGTGTAGTTTCCAGTCCAAATATCTAAAAATTCTTAAATCAAGATGCATTTACTAGATGAGTAAAATAACATAGGATATTATGTCCTGTTTTCCAGGGGAATTCATACAAATTAAGTGAGTTTTTGCTTTAAAAAAAAAAAGCTAAATTATCTGCCAATGGGGTCAGAAAAATAATCTTAATTCAAACAGAAACAATAAAAAATTTCTTACACCAGTGGCAGATCATTTAGCTTGTTTTAAACAAAAACTCACTTAATTTTTATTTATTTTCCCAGAAAACAAGACTTAATATATTATGTCATTTTACTCATCTAGTAAATGCATCTTGATTTAAGAAATGTTTGATATTTGGACTGGAAACAAGACAAAAATACTAAGTAAGAAAAGCATTTTTTGCAGTGAAATTTCTCAGAAAATACATAACCTGGTTTGATATTTTCCTATCAAATGCATTTAAAATTCATTAATTTTACAGAAAGTGTTCCCGGCCGGTTACATTGTGACAAATCCGACGTGTTTCTGTTTCCTGGTCAGTGTAGTTGCCGAGTCTGCGGGTGTGTGTGACCGCTCTGAGTCCTTCCATCGCTCACCGCGTCCCCGCGCCGTGACGCCGATGTCCCTGACGCCCACGCAGGAGCGACTCCTCTTCTTCACCTCGCAGACGCCGGCTGCCGTGGCCGGCTCCGGATCGCGCGTGAATCCCGCCGGGTTGCGCATGTTCCCGGCGGCCTGCATGCGCCGCCAGTGGCTGCTCTCGCTCAGAGGATCGCTGAGTCTGTGCTCGCGGGATCTGAGTCTCGACGGCATCGGATGAGCTCTGCTTTCACTGCTGCTGCGCTTCTTCTTCTCCAGGGGTGTGTGGTGATGGACGGCGTGAGAGCGGCACGATCCGCTCAAGATGAGATACTGGTTCTGGCACTGTGGACAAGTGCAGCTTGAAAGCTGGCGGGTGGCTAAAGAGGAGAGTAGCGCTAAAGGGAACGCGCGCTGACACTGGAGGATGCATTTCGGAGAGCTGAGGCTGAGGTGAGAAGACGAGTGGCGAACTCTAGGCGTTGGGGTGTTGGATTTGCTACTGTCTTCTTGGACACTTTGGATCTGATGCCATTCAATCTGCAGGAGCCGGTCCAGGTATCTCTCGAGCTTCCCGACGGGCTTGGGCCGAGGAGCGCTCCTGCCGTCGGTGTTCAAGTACACGGCTAACTGCTTCAGACTCCAGGCATTGAAAGGAGGAGGTAAGAAATCCGGATAGGATCCTCTGAGCTTGTCGTGCGCAGCTCTGGAGGTCTGGAAGTCCGACGGGTCGATGACTTCTGTGCGCAGGTCGAGGTCCGGCGGAGAGATCTCAGCGGGAAACACAGAATATCGCTCAGAATCGGAGAGGTCACTGGCGCTGTCCTCTTCTCTGGGTTTACTTTGCAGCGTACAGCCTTCCTCTTCGTCTTCTCTCTGCACTTTCACAGGCCTTGAGCTTTTCCCTCTGCCACCATTGCCAATCTCCTGTGCACCATTGCTGTTTGCTTTTTGCCGCCTCTCCTTTTGTCCATTTTTGGAAGTCGCATGAGATTTGATCTTGGTGTTGTGTTGCCTTGAGGAACCAAAAGTCAAGTCTTAGAAAATGATATAACATCTGGACACACTTTAAAGTGTTCATGTATTGACATGAGTAATGTACATGTTAGGGGTTAAACGGATTGTTGTTGATCCGTGATCCGTAGGGGAGCGCGGGGCACAACGTAATGCGGGGCTAGTTGTAACACACTTGTTTTAAAGGGATACTCCACTTTTTTTGGAAATAGGCTCATTTTACAACTCCCCCAGAGTTAAACCGTTTTCGAATCCATTCAGCCGAACTCCGGGTCTGACGGTACCAGTTTTAGCATAGCTTAGCATAGATCATTGATTCTGATGGGTCCAGTAGCATTTCTTTCAAAATGACCAACGAGTTTCAATATTTTTCCTATTTAAAACTTGACTCTTCTGGAAAATTTGTGATTTTCCAAGCCTGTATGGCTAGGAGCTACTCTCATTCCGGCGTAAGAATCAAGGAACTGTGCGGCCGTACTGTAGGTGCAGCAGGCGTAGTGATATGACGAAGCACCTGAAAATAGTCCCCAGCTCGGTAACTTCCAACATGACCGGGACTAAGTTTGTGTAGTTTTTAGGCGGAAAATTAGGTTTCCAAATAAATACGGTTAGGGATCAGCACCAAAGTAAATGTCATCTAAATCGTCTCTCACAAATGTCTCCATGCTACACTCTAAAAAATGCTGGGTTGTTTCAACCCAATTTTGGGTCAAATATGAACAAACCCAAACGTTGGGTTAAAAATGTAATTTAAAAAAATTAATCCAATGGCTGGGTTTGTCCATATTTGACCCAAAATTGGGTTGAAACAATCCAGCATTTTTTAGAGTGACAAGGCACGCTCCCTGTGCAAGCAGGTTGTCACGTTGGTTTGTTGACCAAAAATCGCAACTTTTCATTTTCCGTCGATCTTAGTACATGGTTTAACTACAGAAGCGTCAAGTTTTAAATAGGAAAAATATTGAAACTCGTTGGTCATTTTGAAAGAAATGCTACTGGACTCATCAGAATCAATGATCTATGCTAAGCTATGCTAACAGTGGTACCGTCAGACCCGGAGTTCGGCTGAATGGATTCGAAAACGGTAAAACTGTTTAACTCTGGGGGAGTTGTAAAATGAGCCTATTTCCAAAAAAAGTGGAGTATCCCTTTAAATACTTCCAAACATGCCAGCATGATGAAACTTGGTGTATTTACTATATCAACACTATATAGGTAAAATAAATTGCGCCAAAATTCAGAAATCTTTGTAAAATATCACTGAACATTTATTTAACCATAGTAAAAGTACATTTTTCATCTCAATTTTTTTGTGTTTATTTAAAATTAGACAAATCTGATATTATTTTAATCTGCAATCTGTTATTTAACAGTTGAGATAGTTCTTTAATGCTTCGCTAACCAGTAGAAGACACTAGCAGGGTTTAAGTCCCAGTTGTGCAGCTGGGGCATGTTGTAACAATGCGTTACAATGTGACCCTATTAAATATGCTATTATATTCTATACTTTTATGAATTCTATTGAGTAATCATGAGAAACATGTAAATAAAGACTGAGAGTCAATGTTCAGAAATTATTTATTATTATTTTGTTTTGAACTATGCTGTATAGCTGTGTTTTCCGGTGTGTTTGTTGTCAAACTCAATTTTTTTATTTTTTTATTATAAAAAAAATGCCATTATTTTATTTGAAAAAGTTCATAATTGTATTTTATTGAGAACATATTTTGGTTTGACTTTATTATAATTGTTTTATTAGAACAGATAGCATTTTAAGCTGTCATATGGTGATGTTACAAAGTGCCCCACCTATGGGGCATGTTGTCACATTTCACTTCCATTCTTTCGGGGGAAATCAAGAAAAAAAAGTATACACTATATTAATAAAACAAAACCAAATAATTGTCCTAGACATGTGGGAAATGAATGTGGGGGAAAATAAATACTCTAAACCCTAAGTAGATTTACACAAACTGAGAAAGTTAAAAAGTGTTACGTTCTCCCCTACGCACGCTTGTGATTGGCGGATTCATTTAAAGTTTAACCGCCATAGTCTGAAAGTTTATAATTTGCACGTCTAGTAATTTGTCTTGCTACATTACACACTCAGTAGATTTTAAACCATTCCAGTGCTAGAAGAGGCTAAGATAATTCAATTCGGTACTTTCAGAGAGCGCACAAACTCCAAATGTATTCTTCTTTTGCGTCTTCATACACTTGGATGGACAAGTAAACACAAAATGGTGTTAAAATACCAGTCTCGGCAAGTATTCGCGTAAACACAGCCGGTTATGTCTCAAGAGAAGGAGAATAAGAGAAACACGTGCATCATTATAATGCATTCGGTCTTAAAGTGACAGTAGCCTATAAACACCTGCTGTTGTCTGTCATTAATGTTAATCAAACTACAAAACACAGATTCAACATTAATATTAAATGTATACAGTGAACATATAGTGTTATTTTACATTTAATTGTCACATTTCTGTACCTAAAATAAATACTACAGTTAGACCTTACTGTATTTATAATATTGTTGTATTGTATTTATTTATGCTTGTGATTTGTGTATTTTTGACTGACTGTTCACTTGCCTTTAATAATGTCTGAACTTTATTAGTTAGGCTAGTGGTTTTTAATGTGGTATTGGAGTACCTACTTAAAGTGTGCTTTAAGTAATAAATGTAAAGCAAAGTTACCCATCCCCAAAATGTAATTTTTTCTTGCTGATCGGAAAAATGATCTGATCCGTGACTCAAAAAACGTAATATGATCCGAAACGTGAGTTTTGTTTAGTTCTTGTCTTATTATAATAATTAATTCTAGTAACATGTAGACTGTAATGTAAAATACAACATTTATTGATCAATGTGTCATCTCTAACCTGTTTGTGGTGTTCGCCATGATCAACATTTTGTCAGGTCTTGTCCTTCTGAACCTTTGCTGAGAGTCCTGTCGACACAACGGGGAAAAAGCACTTATACTTCACATGATGATGTGTTTAATATTTACTGGTGTGTTCTATTAAAGTGCCTCAATTACAGATCCAGTTTTCTCTCTAAACCCCGCCTTTCCGAGAGCCTGCTCTGCTCTGATTGGTCAGATAGTCAGTTGTGATTGGTCGACCTCTACAGCTTGTGTTGGAAACCAAACGCCCGTCATTATATCTGATTTTCAGCTCTTCCTCAGCACTTGATACACACAGTGATACGAACAGTATTGATGGTGTCAGTTTTACCGTATCAATCTCATCCTTTAGAAGTGTATCAATGGCCCTGTTTTGACCTGGTATTTGGTCGATCGGATCACAAGTAGACGAGGGAGACACATTCCCGTTTACACCTGGTGTTTCAATGTGTCTCTTCTGACCGCTTTCGACCACTTCTGTCCTGCTTTCTTCGAGGGGAGGGTCTATGGGCGGGTAAATGCATAGATGTACATAATAAAGGCTAGATGTCTTATGGCGGAGTCTCTAACGTCATCACCGGCGGCCATCTTGTCACAGGCAAGCTTTCTGGCGAGCTCTGTGTTCCTGATGTAAGGCGAGTGATCTGACGAACACAAATACTCTCATCTCGCTGAAATCTTGACGGATTTACAAACGGTTTGGTTTCTTACAAACGTTATTAACGTGGCTATAATTCTGGATGCTTGAACATGTTGAAATATATAATATTATAATTATTCATAAGTATGCAGTGTCATAACTACATCTCTGACATTTATAACAAACCAACCCGTTTGAAAATCGGTAGAAAATTGAGCAAGTTATGGTTATTTAAAAAGTACATGCACCATTAAAACACAATGTTACGAGTGAGCGAGCTGACTGTGACAAGATGGCTGCCAGGTCTGGACGTCGACCTCCATTGGCCAGCACCGCGGACGAGACTTCTAGCCTTTATTATGTATATCTATAGGTAAATGTATGTTTTTTTTCCCAGATCTTTCGATCTAATGGGCAAAATAAGCCTGTGCAATTCACATATGAACAGGAGACGACGGAAAACGTACGGAGAGCAGCAGCTTGTGTGTTGAGAGAACATTGTGCTTGGTACGTTTTTCAACTTGGGTCTTCAGCCAACAAAAGGCTAGTGTGCGCTTCCCATAATGTTTACGCATTCGGTCAGTAGGCGGAGAGAAGACGGTCTTTTGTGGCTGTTTGAACAGCGTTTAAACTACGAAAGAAATCTGGTCAAATGCGTTTTCAACTACCTCTGGAAGTGGATGGTAAAAACACCCCATTTACACCTGTATTTAGTGTCAACCCTTGTAATGCGATGACCAAAATGTTTCTTAATACCAGCTGTAAACAGGGCCAAAGTGGATTTGCTTTGTCAGCAGAAAACAGCGTCTTCTCCACATGAACAACATGAACCAAACTCTTCCAGTCTCAGATAAACTACAGTGTTTGAGGGTCAAAGTAGACGTTGTTCACGGCAGCCAATGAAGAACATAGACTGGCATTATGCAAATCTGTTACAAACTTATGCAGATTCAGCAGGAAGTGAGACTGGAGTTACTGACGACTCGATTCAGGTCAAAAGTTTTCTTTTAAGCCACTTTTCCACTGTCGGGCCAGTGCTAACATCGTGCCGAGGACTAAATCAAGCTGCGGTTCCACTGTCAGCAACTTATTATAAGAGTTAACTGGAGTATATGTCATTTATGACATACGTGGGTGCATTGCAGAAGTCCATCAACAAGAAGGCAGATGAAACATGAAGAAGACAGATGAAACATGAAACCAAATAAATGCACGATTATAAATATGATTAGTCAAGTGACTAATAGCTCAGTTTATGCACTTTGCAGACCTTTTACATTCACAAACAGCTCTATTACACACTACATGAAAAGTGTGTGGTGAATGTAATAGCATTAAATTCCATTAAATAGAATTATTATTCTTATTATATAATTATTATGTAAGTTTACACACAAATACTCACAGGTTCAGATGACAGGCTGACACCACTGTTCGGTGGTGGATGCAAAGGCACCGTTGTGGTTTTCTTGCTTTCAATGAAAAAGTGAGGTTGGTCAAGATCAGAAATAAATTTGGATGATTGCTGAAGTACAGTCCATATATTCAAAACCAGCAAGAATGAGGTTAAAAATGTAAAGATGTTTTGCCACTTATCCAAGCTATTTCATCATAAATGGATGATCAGGCAGGTATAATAAAACATGACCTGAATTTAATTTACAGTTATTAATTCCTCTTACCTTGGTGCATGTCCCAAAGCTTTAGTTTTTGTTCTATCTGAAGAAAGAAGCTTGTTCTGACTGTTATGCACAGTGCTCTCCTGTAAGACTGTTCCCATCACTCTCATAAACGGAGGATTTATCGTGTTTTAAAGCCACGGAGTCTTTTGATTTGAAGGCTCGTCCATTTTTTCCTCGTTCATGTGAGGTTTACTCCCACTGTCCCTTTAATCCTCTGTGTATCTGTCCCGTTCTGTCGTAAATAATTCAGCACAACACCGGATCAGCCTGTGTGTAATGAGACTCATCGGTCAAAATAGGCGTTCCCGATTCTGTCTCGCGCACTAATCTAATCGATATGCGGTTAATAGTCTGAATCCTGTGAATGAGGCGTGTTTTCCAGATGTGAGGATGCTGAAGGGCGCATTGTTGTGTGGGAAATGTAGTTAAATACAGTGTCACAGGCTCAGGGTCGCTCGTCGCTGTAGTCTACACGATAGGCTACTGTAATGTGGACTGTAAACGAGCGACGCGACACTGAGCTATATAGTTCTAGTTCTCGTGAATGGAGATGGCGTGTTAGCGCTATGTATTGTTTACGTGCAGGACGTGAGAATGTCATATCTCATGTACAGTGGTCTAATAATAATAATCGTTGGTGTGGTAGTTTCGACTACTCCTCCTATGGGATCAGTTAAATGTCATAGGCGCTTGATCTCTGCGTATGTTATTACAGACACTCGGGTGAAGAGGTCTTTTCCAAATTCCACCTTAAAATTATAATGTGTGTTTATTAATCTTTCCGAGGTCGTTCTTCGTAAAGTTGCCGTAATTGAGGTAAGATTTACATTGAACATCTTGATTATTGTATCGCTTGAAAGAGACCTGTCAACTTTACTAGCCTAACTCAGAAGTAGTAGGCTCGTTGTAACACACATGCTAGCATGACTAAACGTAGTGTATATTAGTTGCCATATCAACACTATAGCCTAAATAATTTATTATTATTATTTTTTGGATATAGGCCTATTTAAAAATATGTTTTGATTAGATTAGATAACATTTTAATCTGTCATATGGTGGTCATGTTACAATGAACCCCACCTATGGGGCATGTTGTCACATTTCACTTCCAAGTAAGGACATGTAGTTACTTAAGTTGATATCACACTGCAAAAAAATGCTTTTCTTACTTAGTATTTTAGTGTAGTTTCCAGTCCAAATATCTAAAAATTCTTAAATCAAGATGCATTTACTAGATGAGTAAAATGACATAGGATATGTCCTGTTTTCCAGGGGAATTCATACAAATTAAGTGAGTTTTTGTAAAAAAAAAAAAAAAAGCTAAATTATCTGCCAATGGGGTCAGAAAAATAATCTTAATTCAAACAGAAACAAGATCATTTTTCTTACCCTAGTGGCAGATCATTTTGCTCGTTTTAAACAAAAACTCAATTTTTATTTATTTTCCCAGAAAACAAGACTTAATATATTATGTAATTTTACTCATCTAGAAAATGCATCTTGATTTAAGAAATGTTTGATATTTGGACTGGAAACAAGACAAAAATACTAAGTAAGAAAAGCATTTTTTGCAGTGTACTCAGTACTTAAATGTATAATTACACTGTTAAGACATCTTCAAATAAAGTGTAACTGAAAATGTAATTATAAAACAGAATTCCGTGTTTGTACACATTGTAGTTGTCATAAAAGAGTGGTCAATAGTTTGCAGAAATGCCTAAAAAATATTTACATTCCTGAAAGCTGCTACTTGGCAAACAGCAACACTCATATATTTTCATGTGTGACTTATACATAACTTGTGTATTGCATATCTTCGTACATATTCTCCTTTTGCTCATAGTAAGCACCGTGAGAATGGAGTCTCATCCGCATGGATCTGGACCTGCCTTGCAGTTCACAAGCGTTTTTAATGAAGCATCAAGGCCTGTCAAGAGCTTTCACCTTCAGGACATCTCCAACTCACTTCCACACAGGACCCCGGTGGCAATACGACCCCCGAGCCCAAACCCAGGTCCTGCTCAGTGTCCTGCGGGCCGCCGCGGGCCGTCCTGCGAGCCGGAGCCGAAGCCCATCATGAGGAGGCGTGCGAAATCCCTCTCGTCCTCCACAGACGAGCACTCGTGCAGGAACATGCAGGTCCGCTTCGTGGACTCCCTCGGGCTGGAGCTGGAAGATGTGAAGTTCTTCACGGCCAGCGAGGATCCTCGAGTGCCGGTCCACGTCATCACGAGACTTCTGGCCAGCTCTGAGCTCGCATCCAGGAAAAAGCTGGAGCTGGAGCTCCCTTACTTCCAGCCGGCCTTCCCTGATAACATAAGCGCCGAGTCTGGATTCCTGGAGCGCTTGATCCAGCAGAGAGTTTCCCTGGAGCAGATGTTCTACTCCGAGCTGGGGATCATAGGAACCGTGCAGGTGTTGAATCTGGCGTATGAGAAAGAGGTGACGGTGATCTACTCGTTCACAGACTGGAAGAGCCGTGCGGAGAGTAAAGCGAGCTGGATCTCCACTGTCCACAGAGACGGGTCTGACCCGGAGTCTGACGTGTTTCGCTTCCATCTGCCCGTCCCTCCGTTCATCATGACTCCCGGAGCCGTGCTGCAGTTTGCCATCCGCTTCCGGGTCACGGGATCCGAGTACTGGGACAATAATGCTGGATGTGATTATAAACTGACCTGCCAGACGTATAAAATAACGGTGCCTAGAGAGTGTGAAGGTAGTTTGGTGCATTTCGTTTGACTCTCACCTCGTTGCATTGAGATATTAACTTACACATCATCTGAAGGATCTCTTATAGAGCCACACTTTTGCACAAGCATGTGAAGTTGGAAGTTATCATTAGAGGAGTAGTTCACTTCAGAATTTAAATTTCCTGATAATTTACTCTCCCCCTCGTCATCCAAGATGATCATATCTTTCTTTCTTCAGTGGAAAAGAAATGAAGGTTTTTGAGGAACACACTCCAGGATGTTCTCCATATAGTGACTTCAATGGTCCAACGGGTCGAAGGTCCAGATGTGAGTTTCAGCTTCAAAGTCTCGACACGATCCCAGCCGAGGAATAAGAGTCTTATCTAGACATTTTATATATTAATATATTAAAAAAAAGATATATATACTTTTTAACTGCAAATGCTCGTCTTGCACTAGCTCTGCGATACGTGATCAGGTTGAAAGGTCAAGCGTGATGTAGGCGGAAATACTTACAAAGCCAACGTGCAAAGACTAAATCAAACGCCATTTACAAAAATAATAATAAATAAAAGCTAAAACAACGATGTCAGATGATTTTGAAGTTGGAGTTTGTGAGTTGTTCACACTACTCTACATTTTCAGGTTTACCGCCTGACCTTTCAACGTGATTACGTAATGCGTGTGTGTGGCGCATCAGAGCTATAGTGCAAGACGAGTTAAAAAGTGTATAAATGTAATTTTTTTTTATAAAATGGCGGCTGGTTTGTCTAGATAAGACTCTTATTCCTCGGCTGGGATCGTGTCGAGACTTTGAAGCTGCACTGAAACTCACATCTGGACCTGTGACCCGCTGGACCATTGAAGTCACTATATGGAGAAACATCCTGGAGTGTGTTCCTCACACACCTGCATTTATTTTCCACTGAAGAAAGAAAGACATGATCATCTTGAATGGAGAGTAAATGATCAGGATATTGAAATCCTGAAGTAAACTACTTCTTTAAAATGGCTTTAATTTCAGGACTGACTTCCACCCAAGAACAATTATCTGATCGCCTCAGAGTTATTATTGCGGGAGACTTTTATCTTTAATTGTCTCTTCAAAAATAGAACAAACTTCATGCACATTCTTTCAATTCCTTTACAACTCAGAGCTCGCCTGCCAAGATACCGCACGTTATAGAGCTATTTTAATCATTGTGGGATTAACATGTCTTTGAGTCGGTCTTGTTGTCTTTGATTGATTGTCTTGCATGACTAAACATTTATTTGGATTATATGGCAACACTTTACAGTATGTTTCCATTTGTTAACATTATTAACATGAACTAACAATGAGCAATACAGCAGATCACGTTAATTTCAACATTTACTAATTCATTCTTTAAAATCAAAACTTGTATATGCTAATGCACGGTGAACTAACACTAACACTGAACAATTGTGGTTTGAACAAAATGTTATAAATGTTGTAAAAAATATATATTGCTCATTTTAGTTCATGTTAATGCATTATTGTTAACTTAACTCATCTCAGATTTTATTTATTAAGCACTTTCAATACAAAACAAAAAACGGACCAAAGTGCAATACATAAATAGCATATATCTAAAAATCAAACAAACATTATAACAATAAGGCACAACACAATAAATCGTCCATCGTATAGCAAATCACTTACATTTACAGTATCAGACCTAATCAAACACACAAAGCCTGATTAAAGTGTTACCAATTATCCAATGAGGTTTTGTACATGTTCTGTTGTGTCTAACATCTCTATGTGTAATTAGACATTAAAGTGATCATGTAATGCACAAGCTGACTTGGCAAGTTATTGTATTATAATGCACTAATCTTTATTCTGCATGTTACTCCTTTCGCCCCGTGCAGCTAAACAAGGTTATGTATGCTCTTAAAGTGTGTATGTTTAGAGAAGGATACATTGGAGTGATCATTATGACTCTTGCATTGTTGACCTTTGCTCGACAGAGATCTGTGTGTCAGTAAAAGGCATCTGAGGAAGGCCATCAATGCGCTTCTGACTCTACAGCTGGACATGAGAGAAACCAGAGGTCACGTCTAAAAATATACACCGTCTTTAAAGCAATAACAAAACTACTGTACGTACACCTTCACTTTTGACACATAACCGGACAGTTGCAGTGCATATCTGAAATGTAGGTTGTTTTCTATTGCAATATAACTTAATTAAACAAAAGCTATATCTAGTATTGTCATTTTTTATGAATAAATGTTTGTGATTTTGTTATATTTTATTAATTTCATTTCTTTGATTGTATAAGAATGAATAATTGTGAAGGAGGTTGTTGATCCTCATCTCTGATGTTAACCACTACTGTGAGTGTGAGTGAACACTAGGTGGCGCTGTGTATCAGATCATGAAATCCGTAATTATTCAACATATGATTAAAAAACGGACGATAAAGATAGTCTGATGTCCACAAGTCATCAGAACAGTAATTTCGTTTCTTGTTTTGTTTAGTTGGCTTTATTTTTTTTAAATCTGAATATCATATCGATGTTGGACAATGTGCAATAATACATATTCACTCTACTTATTATGTGTAGTTTTTTTAATTATAAATAACTATCTGTATGACAAACTGTGACCTTATTTGTCAGCAATGTGTGTGAAATAAACATAGGAAATAAACAAATGAACCCTTTTCACATTTCCGGGGTTCTCAGAAGCGGAAGTCGTCATAGTTGTGTAGTTGAACTGGAGACGACAGCAAATATAATTTTTGTATTTGTCTCAAAAATCAGCGTTTCAATGCCGTGAGTGACAGAGTAATATTACCCTGTTCTTCAGTGGCTCGGGCGTCCAGTTTTTTTCCAATGAAAGGAGGCTGACCCAGTTTAGGAGCTAATTTTTTATGCATGAGCTTTAAGTGCCTTCATTAATATGAATGATTCAGAGCAAATAACGAGATTGCAAGCGCAATAGCCATATAAAAGCGGAGGTTAGATGCAGATCTCATTATATTTAACAGGGATTTTAAATTGATCCTCAGTGAAAAGGTATATGGCTGAGAACATAAACCCATATTCTACATTTACACTGTGTGTCTTTGTCATTTAGGCCTGTGTCATCATCAGTGTGTTACATCACACACATCAATCACTCCACATCATTCCTGCTGTCAATAATATAGTCAACATGCTGAACATATACTGTTCTGCTGATGCAAACACTTGTTGAACAATGAAACGCATCTGATGCTCTCTCATAACCAGCGCTGATCTGACATTCACATTGTTATAGATGTTATAAAACCAGTGGAGAATATCTGCCAGTGTTATTTTATTACTAGGGTATTTGTATTACTTTTTTTCATTTTCTTTTTTTCATTTTAAAGGTACACTATTTAACTTTTTTGGTTCAAAATTAAAAATAATAATAATAATGAGTCAATAGATCATCAACCGTCTTCCAAAACCTGTTTTTGTCTTACCCTGATATGGTAAGCTTATTATCAGTGTTGCTCTGTTGAAGTTTAAAACTATTGGATCTGCCCGGAGCCACTCTGGATCTACAGTAACCAATTGCTAACGTTTGTTCGTGGCGCGCGACTAGCACACAACCTCAGCGTCATCGTTCTCAGCCACTCCCACTGTTCGCTGATTGGACCGGTAATAATTGGCCAGAGAAAACCAAGGGAGTAATCCAGCCTCCAGAAAGTGTACCTTCTATAGGGAGCCGCCATTGGCTAGCAGAACTTCACCTGCTGTTAGCATCCCATTGACTCCCATTCATTTTGTCGTCACTTTGACAGCGAATAATACAAAAAATAGGCTAACGATTGTGTCATAACCACGCGACTCTCTGTCGCACAGTCGAGAAATTACCGGCGGAGAAGCTCATGGGCAATCGGGGGGACGTGGAGACATACTGTAAAGTCTGATAAAGTCAAGGGAGAAGCCCACAGAGAGTGATAAAGTTGCTCCCGCTGCTAGCTCATGGACAGCTAATGCTCACGCTCTCCGTCTCTGAGAGATTCGGAAGGCAATGATTCAGATTTCTCTCGGCACAGCGACTAGAAGACTGACAGCTGTCAGACACACGTCACATCTACGTCATCAAGCTCAGTTTGAGTCTGCGCAGTTCGCCCGGCGATCAGGAAGTGATGCTTCTAATTGACTTCACTTTTCTCCGTTGAAACATATGGGGTCGCTGTGTCCAGTTTATATACTGTCTATATATCTGTATATATCTGTCTAGAAAACCCGCGAATATACCGCAAACCCAGACGGCGTACTGAAGGAAATGAAAATTGAGCGGAAGTACGTAGGAGGGCGGAGCCAGGCTAGCTTTTCACTGGGAAATGGTGTGTATGTGTCTCGTTATATCCGCTATTGGGTTACTTGAGTGTGTGTGTGTGTGTGTGTGTCTGGTGTGAGAGGTCAGAGTTAGTTGACTTGTCACAGTGTGTGTGTGTGTGTGTGTGTGTGTGTGTGTGTGTGTCATCAGCTTAGCTTTAGGAGATGGAGAGAACAGAGTTCACTGTAAAGCACTATAGTTGTGAAGATCACTTGATTATGGTTGTTGTGCTGGAGTTTATTCTTAAGAAAGTAGCGTGTCTATTAATGTGTAAAACTTCAGTAACGTCTTCAGCTTCAGATCTTTCATCTAAACTGGTTATATTTCATATTCATGAATATTGTATTCCTCCGAAGAGAACCAAAGCACAACCACAACAATGTTCTTCTGTAAAATACATGCAGTTTTGTGTGTAACCTCTAGAGGGACAAAAGATTCATCGTGCACCTTCAACCGTGGGTACATTTTGCAGTAATCAAAAGTAGGTCTATATAGTTTTTATTT
>NC_136897.1:2518738-2586238 GCF_949152265.1 Phoxinus phoxinus
AGACACGGTCTCCAAGGTTCACTAGCGCCCAAATATCAGGCCCTCCATGGAGCGCCCATGGACAGCCTCCTGAGGTCTTAGACTTCACAGAGATACCGTTAGCATATTCTTCACAGAAGAAACCTCGCTATGGTCGGTGGAACCTGCAGTGCAAAGGAAGAAAACACCTGTGAGTGCTGGCCGCCCGAAACACAGCTATCATCCATCACAAGTGTATTAATAGAACAGCGTGTGTGTGCGTTCGAGACAGATCTGCGCTCGGCAGGACCTTGTTCAGCTATTTGTGCCCACAGAAATGAGGTCTAACGTAAGACAGACGTAAGCTAAATGTGAGCAAGCATTTGTTACACATGTCGGCGAGCGCTGGTGTGTGCTGATTCTGCACTTCACCACAGATACGGCTATATTAAGAACAGCGATCTACTGTGTGTGTGTGTGTCGCGCACCTGTATCGCTTACGCAAGCAAGTGCTAATCTATCACAGATGCGGCGGTGACTTTTCTGTGGCGAATGCTTATGCAAACATGGACCAGTACACGGAAACAGGCCATGAACAAAATACATGAAGAAGAAGAAGTGGAAACACACACTGACCTTGTCAGGTGTTTGCTTGACGCATGGACCTCCATTTCGTTGCTCTTGAACTCGTTCAGCTCTTTGCGTATCGCCGCCTGCGAGGCATAAACAACAACAGTGAGCTCCTGATGAACACACACACACACACATCACCTGTTTCTGCCTGATGCTTTATAGAAATTATATGGCTTACACAGAATACTAACACCTATCATCATTTTCTACACACCCTCTGGCGCGTGTTTCTTCACTACACAACCATTCAAACGTTTGGGGTTGGAAAGTTTTTATTTATTTGTGAATGAAGTCTCTTCTGCTCACCCAGGCTGCATTTATTGGATCAAAAATACAGTCAAACTCAGTAATACAGTAACACTGAGAAATGTTTTCTATTTCAGTTCAAAAAGCTGGATTTTCAGCATCATTACTCCAGTCTTCAGCGTCACATGATCCTTCAGATATCAGTGTAATATGATGATTTGCTCTTTAAGAAACATTTATTATTATCAATGTTGAAAACAGTTGTGCACTTCATATTTTTGTGGAAATTGTCATACATTTAATTTCTCAGGATTCTTTGATGAATTAAAAATTATTTAAAAAAAAATAGAAATCTTTTGTAACATTATAAATGTCTTTACTGTAATGTTTGACCAATTTAATGCAGCCTTGATTAATAACAGAATTCATTTATTTCAAAAAAAGTAACTTGATAATGCTGTATGGAACTCTTTAACACACCATATACAACTTTTTCTGTAAAAAAAACGTTCTCGTATGACATTTTATTTTAATGTCATTCGAGATTCAACTCGTTTTTTTTAAGTCAGTTTAATATAATTACAACTCAGCAACTTAAGTTTTTAAGTTGATATAGGTCAACGTTTTTTTTTTACAATGTAGTATTTTGTATTTTAAATTATATCAAATGTCTCAGTGAAATGACTGGTCTTGTGTGTGGTGTCCTGTAGGGGGTGTGTGTGAGTCCACAACACACACACCTTATCTGCAGCCGACAGTCTCGTCCAGGGCTTGTCCGCTCTCCTGTCGTAATCCTGAGCTTTGGCCACTTCCACATAATCACTGAAACGGATCAGAATCTTCCGGTCCCGCAGCTCGTCCACAGTGGGCCGCTGGTTGAGCTGTGAGAGAGAGAGAGAGAGAGAGAGAGAGAGAGAGAGAGAGAGAGAGAGAGAGAGAGAGAGAGGTTTAGTTAACAGCTGCATAATGAACACTGTTAACACATGATGAGCTGCATCTTTCAATCTGTTGTAACTCCAACAAAAGACACAGACTACAGTTACTGTACGCTCATGATGAACTCATTTAGGAATGATTCAAGTCATAATATATACATTTATTTATTTACCATTGGTGTCTTTTTTCATTCTTATGTTTCTGCAAAGCCTCTCGGGGTTTAGTTTAAATGTTTTTACCACATAAAGGGGTTTGTGTCACTTTTTGTTTTGCCTAATGCTTTAATAAACATTAATCAGTGCTTTTCCATTAACTTCAGCATTTGAGGAATGCAATATTTGCAGAGTGGAGGTATTTGTGATTTTTCTCTTAAGAAGATTGTCCAATTATTATCAATAATATTCTTACACATATTTTGTATAGGGTTCATAGGGAGTTTATAGGTTCTGCTGCACATGCGTGACTGGTATTACAGCAGTAAAAGTGTTTTTCTTCAATAGCAGACTATGAGTGCATATGACAACAGAGCCGATGTGTGTGTGTATGTGTCTCTGTCAGGATTCACACACCTTTCTGTTCAGCCTTTGTTTGATTTCTCTTCTCTCCTCTTGTTCTGTCTGGTCATTCCTCTCTGCAAATCCAACAACAACAAAAAACACACATGAGAAGAAGCACACACACCGTCCACAGAGGAACAGACAGATTAACTTAATCCAGCGCACCACATGAAGAGCACGATTCACTCAACCTCACTCGTGTACGACGGCTAGAGTATCAGTGTCTTTAAGATAATAGATTCTCTTAAAGATGCAGTAAGCCATTTCTGAGAAACACGGTTGAAACTGGATGGGACCGAACGCCACACAACACACCAATGAGCCAATCAGCGGTAGGGGGCGTGTCCACTAATAATGAGGGAGGAAAGAGAGTGAGCCAATCAGCAGTAGGGGGCGTGTCCACTAATAATGAGGGAGGAAAGAGAGTGAGCCAATCAGCAGTAGGAGGCGTGTCCAATCATGATGTGGGAGGAGAGAAAGAGAGTGAGCCAATCAGCAGTAGGAGGCGTGTCCAATCATGATGAGGGAGGAGAGAGAGAGAGTGAGCGAGAGGGAGATTTGAAGAAAGACTGTAGAAAGAGAAATGGCTGAGAGACATTACAAAAGAGAAAAGGCCAGAGGAATATCAGAAGGGTTATGATCAGCGTTAATATTAGAAAAGCTTTCCAGCGCTGGACAGACCTCAGCGAGAAGGCCTGAGAACGGACACTGAGTAAACACTTTTGCTATGATACACAGAACCAAGATCTGCTGATGTTGTGAACAATGCAGTGAAGGGAGGGGTGTGTGTGTGTGTGTTTGGGTTGATTTCAAATATAAAGTGTTTCTCAGAAATCGCTTACTGCACTTTTAATTCAAATGTCAGTATATATTATATTCAAAATGTATATATAATTTTTTTTAATGAACATTATTAAACCAGTATTCGTATATTTTTCTGGTTTAGCTGTCAAACTGGTGTTGAGATCTGGTGAACGTGTGTGTCGCCAGCTGTCCTGAAGACCCCGGTCACCTCGTTCAGCAGAGCGCCAGATTACCGCATTTCTTTGATAGGCTTTATTCTCTCACAGCGCGGGATAACATTGTTCCCTTATATCTCCCTCTGTCAAATATGTGGATTATGAGAATCTGTGCTGCGGAGGACTTAACAGTCCACGTGTTAATCCAGTATGATTAAACTAACATAAACCACTTTGGAAAACGCTTTTAATGTTCCAGTTCCAGGACTCTGCTTGTTGCTCGTCCTTGCTTTGACTCTTAAAAATATTGATGGCATTGATGGTTCCGTGTTGAACATTTACCATCATTCTTTATAGTGTAAAAAAGGTTATTTTGAAAAATCACAATGATTAATTCACTTTTTTTTTTTTTAAAAACAGAAGTTCTTCGTTAGCACTTTATTTTACAGTCCTATTCCTCATGTGCATACTGTGCACTTATTACAGTAATTACAATAGTACTAACCCTAAACCTAACCTTCCAGTACCCAGCACACACATAACTGCACGTACTGTCAAAAAAAATGCAAGCAGAATGTTGTGTCTGAACTTCTGTTCTTGCCTGGAATGGCAGTTGTGTGAGAGTGTGTGTCAGCACAGACAGACACACACACACACACACACACACACAGGTGCGAGACTCCGCTAAATAAAGAAGACCCAGCACAAGTGTGCAAGGTTTGTAAAATTCCAAAGAAAAGCCGAAACAGAAAATAGCTTCTCAATTATTTATTTATTTTCTTATAGAGATCACTATAAATAATAACTAATAACTGAGTCTGATTTAGATTTATTTATTTATTTATTCTTATATTTTTTTACTATTATTTTAGTAAATTTAGTATTATTAAAATAGGGGTTGTATGGGGTTAATTTTGTTTGTGTATTTGTTATTAGTATTATCATTATAGGGTAAATCATGTGCTAGTTAATATAGGTTATAGAATGCTTTAGTGGAAGTTTATGTTTTATGAATGCAGTAAGGATAGATTGATATTGTCTGTGTGCAAGGACTGAATGTGGATGTGTTATTGTAACAAATCTAATTTTCTGGGAAGAATTAATAAAGTATCTAACTATCTATCTATCTATCTATCTGTCTATCTATCTAAATAATCATAAATTCATTAAACAAAAACAATTATAAGCAGTTAAATGAATCTGGGTTTCTGATCATGTGTAGATCTGTGTAATCACTGATATTATTGTGTCAAGATCCTGACAGATAATCTCTTTATTCCAACCTAATCTGATCAAACATGTGTAACCTCATGCTGTTCATTAGATTTACATGGAATATGTGTAGCTCAAATTCATTTGTCACACTGGAGGACGGTTTAAGTCAACTGAGAAAATTTTTTATTAAATTCAAAAATGAAAAAAGTGACCAGTTACTGCTTACAATTTAATGTTATGTGGTTTGGACCTTAAAGATGCATTTTTTAATCCTTATTTAACAATTTAACAAATTTTTGAAATCCTTTTTTCAAGATTTACAATTTTTAATAATTCTTCAAAATAAATATAAACATGTTTGACCCTTTTTTTTACTCATTTTTCACTTCATATATTAAACTCATTAAAAAATCGTAATTCATAAAATTAGTAAGTATGAGTATTTTACTATAAATTGAAATGCATAAATCTTGAAAAACAAAAACAAAGGTTATTTAAGTGTACCTGACCTAACTCTTAAAAATGACTTTTGTGGTCTATCCTAATCCAGTCAAGCAGTGTTGTTGAATACATCAAGTAGTTCATACACATGACCACACGAAGTAGATTTTAAATTTGAGCAGACACAATTGCTTTACTGTAAATAGAAATATGCACTTTCTTTTAAACATATAGAATATATGCATTTTAAACGCAGGTAACAAACATGATTGCAAAGTGTGACTATAACAATAACAAACACAGACAAATCCATTATAAGTAAAAAAAAAAAAAAAATCCATGGGAAAGAAAATAGTTTGTGTATGCAGCTCTAGTCTTTATCTGACAGCTGTGATACTCACGTTTGAGGATGTTTCTGCTCTCCAGCTCTTCCACTGCTGGTCTCTGACTCAATCTCCTGCGGAAAAACACCAAAATCACGTTCTGGACCATTTTCACGCAATCTCCAAAAGTGTCTGTGACAGCCTGTGATCAGCGCGCGTCAGTGGGGATCCCGCGAGCCGCGCATGTTACAGGCGAACCCTGCGTCCCATCTCGCGTCTAAACATCGCCGAGGATCATCGCGTCTAAAGCTCGTACACCTCCACATTTAGTATTATCTGTGCTGGAAACTCCCTGGTTTCACGGAGGAACGCGAACGGCACTTGCTCATGGATGCGCGCGTGCTACACGAAAGCCTCATCGACGAAGAAATAAGTAGAAAGTGACGGGTTGTATTAAAAGGTAATAGAAAAGAGTGAAAAAGAGCCAGAGATGAGCATCTGGTCCTGAGTTCTCTGAAGTCTCCGAGTGGTGTGATCCCGGAGATCCTTCACGCATCATTTATAAAGGGGGCGGCGCGTGCGGGAGAGATTCCTGCAGGAATATGCTGCAGTCAGGGAAAACACAACCTCTGATGGATGCTTTAATATACAAACACATCTATGCTGATTTCAACACAACACGGGAGAGAGATATAGAGCGATAAAGCAGAACAATTCAGTTGCAACAGGACACTATTGTTCGAAGGGAGATATCGTTCACTCTGGATATAGTCAATGATCGGTGTCTAAACGACGCGTCGAGAGACGTGTTGGGCGGGGCTTTCATATTCATAAGAAAACATGCATGTAAATTATGTAATCCTTCCACTTATTTCAGCAATAATGCGTTTTTATGATATTTAAAAGCTGCTCAACAACTTGACTTTCAAGCTCATGGTTAACCCAACAGTATAGCAACAATATCATGTGTTCGACAGCTGATAAAACACACTCTCAATGCATATCATTTACACAGTCTTAAAATTAATCATTTAATGTGGTTTGAATCAGCATTGGCATACTATCACACGTTTGTCTGTCTGAGAGGTCTCAAAACAACATCAATATGCAATAGTCTGAACAATAGATACTCCGATCTGAGGCGAGAGCATCCGGACGGAACGGGTGGTGTTGTGCTCATCCAAGCAGTGAGTTGTGATGGTGTTAAAAAGAAATAGATTTGACACATTTGTTGCATGAAACAACAAGACTGATCTTGTGTTGTCAGACTCAGCTCGGATAACTATGATAAGAATAGTCCTCGCGTTGAAATCTCCGGGACATTGGGACTCTAGGTGACTATAGTTTCACATCACTTCTTGACTGACAGATTCACATGACAGCTGAAGTCTTCTCTGTTCGCCCACTTTAATTGTCACATCAGAACATGACGCCATAAATCATAAACAGCGGGCTTAAGACTGACTTCACAAACTGCTGTTAAAAAATGCCGTACCAAATAAGAGATGGATTTTTAAAAATCCTGCCCGATTGGCCCCGATCCTGGAAATATTATCTGTGGGAAGATTAAGCCGAGGCGTGCGGGCCGGAAGCTCAGCTGGGATGCCATATTCACTGAAGCCTTTAAAGTCAACATGAAATCAAAATTGACTTGTCACGGGTATGGTGCGGATGAAGACAGGCAGACGGGAACAATACTCCAAAACAAACTTTTACTAGAATAAACTTACAAAAAGCTGGTACAGGCTGAAGGGTAACACTCAAACACAGTAACATAAACATTGACCGACAACTGAAAGGTGAAAGACAGGAACTTAAATACACAGAGGATGACGAGGGTACAACAGGTGATGACAATGAAGGATGATTAACTGATTAACTAGACAGGTGATGAAAATGAACTAATGATGATGAAGAAAACAAACAGAAAGTCCATGATAAACGTGACATGACTAGGCTATTCTTTTTTTTTTCTTTTTCTTTTTTTGGACTATAGCATTGTTTATTATAAATTATTTATTGGCGCACCTCATAATCTTGAATCAGAATAAGTTCCTCTTGCAGGAACTCTTCTCTTCTCTAATGACGAGGGCGGGGCAACCTGTCACTCACATGTGATCAGCCAATAGCAAACCACAACCATCCAATCATCCAATCAATTCCCCATAGACAACTCAAACCCCGCCCACATTTGTTCTTGTTTGAGAAGCCGTTTTACTCGATATCCGGCACAATATGGAAGACAAGACAACTTCTGTCTCGTGCCGACTAAAAATGAAAAGATTAATTTCAACATTTACTAATACATTATTAAAATCAAAATGTCTATGGCTCAGAGGTTGCTTTGCTCCCGTCAGAGATAAAAACTCAAACTACATTTAGTGTACACATGAAACCAATGCTTCCTACATGAAACTTACAGACTATAAAAGGGCGGGATGTGAAAAACAGTGTCTATTCTACATGTATAAACCTGAATTACACCACATAAATCCAGCATTTCTGAAATATACAGCATGCACTATAGAGAGAATGCTTATGAAATCTTATAATACAGAATTCCTCTTGTAATACAACATCTCAAAAGGCATTTTGTTCTTTTGAATAGAGAACGCCCTGCAAACCTTCTCATTCAGACACGCAAACGCCCCAAAGAAGGCTCTCGCTCCTTCCTGACCATAACTTCTGAAACATGAGGGGTGGATATGAAGGTATTTTTGGTGCAAATCAACTGAACGCCTGTGACAGTGGAACTTGTAGTTGTAGACAATAGCCACACATGTGTATCAGTGAATTTGTAGTCACAGAGAGAAATGTTTTAAGAGTTGCAAACTTGTAGACTTTTTTTTCTCTCCCACAAACACAACACAACAGATACACATTCTCAACTTCTTCATTGCAGGTGCACAAATCCCATTCTACAAATCACAAATTAAGAAATTTGTACGCTCACATTTTTGCTACAGTTGCTGCAGTGAATATGGTGCAAAACGCATTCACACACCCGCATCAACAAATGTGAAGTCACGGAGAAATGTTGCACATCCGCAAATCAGTGTGTGCATTCATCCAATGAGAGTTGCACACTTGTAGAATATTTTCTCACAAATGTCTTGGATATATTTCTAGCACAAACACAAGTACATAACTACAACTGCTTGAATCTGCTGTGACGAATCTCAAACACTGTTTTCGCCTTCAAGTGACAAGTTTCGCGCGCTCTCCCTTTTGCACCGAGACAAATGGAGCAAAAGTGAGTTGTGCATCTGTAGAGGCAGTGGGCGGAGCCGACATTAATATTCATGAGTTTCCCGGGCATGCGCGTGTCAAACTGCTCATTTTAGTTCACGCTCCTCATTTCTCAGCAGGTTTAATGGATTATTTCAAAAAAAGGCGCGACCGTAAACTACAATTGTCTATCGTTTCGTAAAGTTCATAAGGTTTTTATTAGTTTGCCCGTTTTGGGCTTTCGTCAATGACTGAAGATTGCATTCACTTCGTGTAGGCTATTATAAAGTACAGAAAACTTCAACTCGTTCATTTGGTTCTGCTTTTCCTTTGAACAATGCAATGCTTTAAAACTAACTTTAGTTATCATCTGTTGAATGTAACTGCAATATTTTTTTTTTATTAACAAGATATACATTTACAAAAAATATCACAAGGTTTAAAGTTCCACTTTTACCGTGAAACCAAAAATTCCAGAACACCTTAGATAGGCTATAGCGATAGGCTATAGAATGTTCCAAATACATGAGCCAATTACCATTTAATTGATCTATTACTTCTGTTACCTTACCTTATGAAGCATTAAAACTGTCATCTCTGGAAATGACTGAAATAACATCCACAACCATATCAGTGGTCTAATAAACATTTTGCTCCATATACTGATGTTTCTCATTGCCATATTTTTTTCTTTGACCTTATGTTGCACTGTGTACCTGGATGAATATGATGATCATTGATACAAACGGGCAAGAATTCAATCAATTGATCACAAATGACAGCTAAGACATTTATAATCTTACAAAAAAATCTAATAATTAAATAAATGTTGTTCTTTTGAACTTGCTAGTCATAAACAGTCCTGAAAACAGATGCTGTAGTGATTTCCATGCACACCTCATTAAGCAGCACAACCATTTTCGTCTGATAATAATCAGAAATGTTTTTGAGCAGCAAATCAGTATTAGAATGATTTCTGAAGGATCAAGTGACACTGAAATCTGGTGTAATGAGCTCTGCCATCACAATATATTTTTTTAAACATTAAAATAGAAAACAGTTGATAAAATATTTCACAATATTTTCAGATAAATGTAGTCTTGTACCCTACTAATACCAAACTTTTGAACAGTAGTGTAGGCTATTATTATATCAAAACCAGCACAAGCACACTTTGTAATCAAAATATATATAGCCTATATTTTTTAATTGTTACATTATTTTGTAATGTAATTTGGCCAGTAGGCCATGTATATTTGTAAATATATATTTTTGTGAACATCAAATTGGTTGCTTATTCTATTCCATAAAATAATGTTAAATATTTCTCTCATGTACTTATTAAAGCAACATATTCATGCTTGTGTGTGGTCTTAAATTATTTGGCTTATTTAAATAAACAAGAATTTAAGAACAATCACATATTTAATATGTTTCCCTCTTGTAATTTATATGTTAGTCCATAGATACATTTATGCAGGTTTATTTCATTTATTGCATTCAACAAATGATAACATTTTAGTAAAAGACACAGTTTTAAAGCCTCGCAAGCTACAATTTATACAACGAGTTACGTGTTATGTATAAAGGCCTATACACGAAGTGAATGCAATCTTCAGTCATTGACGAAAGCCCAAAACGGGCAAACTAATAAAAACCTTATGAACTTTACGAAACGATAGACAATTGTAGTTTACGGTCGCGCCTTTTTTTGAAATAATCCATTAAACCTGCTGAGAAATGAGGAGCGTGAACTAAAATGAGCAGTTTGACACGCGCATGCCCGGGAAACTCATGAATATTAATGTCGGCTCCGCCCACTGCCTCTACAGATGCACAACTCACTTTTGCTCCATTTGTCTCGGTGCAAAAGGGAGAGCGCGCGAAACTTGTCACTTGAAGGCGAAAACAGTGTTTGAGATTCGTCACAGCAGATTCAAGCAGTTGTAGTTATGTACTTGTGTTTGTGCTAGAAATATATCCAAGACATTTGTGAGAAAATATTCTACAAGTGTGCAACTCTCATTGGATGAATGCACACACTGATTTGCGGATGTGCAACATTTCTCCGTGACTTCACATTTGTTGATGCGGGTGTGTGAATGCGTTTTGCACCATATTCACTGCAGCAACTGTAGCAAAAATGTGAGCGTACAAATTTCTTAATTTGTGATTTGTAGAATGGGATTTGTGCACCTGCAATGAAGAAGTTGAGAATGTGTATCTGTTGTGTTGTGTTTGTGGGAGAGAAAAAAAAGTCTACAAGTTTGCAACTCTTAAAACATTTCTCTCTGTGACTACAAATTCACTGATACACATGTGTGGCTATTGTCTACAACTACAAGTTCCACTGTCACAGGCGTTCAGTTGATTTGCACCAAAAATACCTTCATAGGTGGATGTATATTACAGTTTTTCTCAGTCGCTTTGGTGCATTTTTCACATCATCCCTAACATGTGCAAAATAATAAGTGCATTTCTCAGAACAATTTGTACAAACTGCAATATACAATAGATATGTTTCTAAAGCTAGTCAGTCACTAAAAATCTTTAGTACATCTCTCAAAAGTAAATATTCATGCCAATGATCATGTCAGTGTCATCAGAATGATAAGTCATTGAGTCATTGTTCACGAACAAGGTCGTCAAAATGTTTAGGCATGTTGTCAATGTAACTGTATACTTTGACAGTATTACCTGATGTAAACTTGGCTACAGTTTGGATGACAGTTACTGTATTGAAAATGCACAAGGCTGCACTTCTATGGCATATCAATTTCAACAGTACTATTTACATATTACTGTATGTGGGTTATTGATTGAAAGAGACTGGACAGGATTATGTTTTTCACAGCTCTCTATAAACAGACCCCTCTCATCATCAGGGATGACAGCCCTGTAGAGAGTCTCTAAAAAGTTGAGTAGATGCTGGGTGTTGTATGGCCCTATAAGGGGAATATGGGTTAGGACACCATGCTCCGAAATAGCAGCACACATGGTGATATTTCCTCCCCGTTGGCCTGGCAAATCCACAGTAGCTCTGTGACCGATGATATTCCGACCCCGCCTTCTGCATTTGCTCAGGTTGAAGCCAGCCTCATCCACGTATACAAAGTTGTGAGAGGGTTCACTTGATTCCAACTCCATTATATGCTATATCCCAGAACACACAGTTTAATTTGTTTTGTGTAAATGTGTAAAACTATGCTTGAGAGTTTATAACAAATAGACAAACAATTTTGCATGTAATGGCTTATGCAAGGAACTAATGCCTAGATGTTTTGAGGGGTAAGACTATTCAACAGAGAACCATCTACTATATTTTGATCACCATGACATGAGCAATTGAAAATGTGGAAAAAAAGTGACACTTGTACATTATCAATTGCAATATGTACAAAAGCAATTGCAATTTGTTCAAAGGAATAAGAAATTGCTTTAATGATGTGCACAAGTGACTAGATGATTTGGAATTTGTACAAGTAGTATCAAGAATTGCACTTTTGATCTAAGAAATGCACCAAAGCGACTGAGAAAAACTGTAAGTGACCCAGCGATGTGTCAGAGCGATCAGCGGTTTGCAGGAACAGCTCCTGATGTGAGTGTCAGTGAGTGTTCGTGAGTCGGCCTGGATCTCACTGGATGTCATTGCTCACTGAGATGTGTTGTAATGCCCGGGCCAGCCAGCGAAGGCTCTGAAGGGGCTTCAGACAGTCACTGGCAGCATGGGTGGCCATAATGGCTTTGATTGATGGCCAAGTGTGTCTAGGACACCCTGAGGGACAAGGACGCCAGGGATCATTATAGAAGTTTACATCCATGCTTAACAATGGTTTGAGCGTTTATGTAACTTCCGGGGTCATTCTTCGAGTGTCATTTGGATTCCTGACTGCATGTTAAGAAATTAGATGTAGGCCTACAAGACCTTGTATAAAGGAACTGAAGTCTTGTCTGTGCTGGGGGGGGGGGGGGGGGGGGTAAAATTGTTGTATAAACAATTTTACTCAGAAATGTCACAAATAATTGCAAAGAATGGGCAAGCAGCACATCAAATTAAATGTGAAACTTTAAAGTGGATGGATGGATGGATGGATGGATGGATGGATGGATGGATGGATGGATGGATGGATGGATGGATGGATGGATGGATAGAGATAGATAGAGATATATAGATAGATAGATAGATAGATAGATAGATAGATAGATAGATAGATAGATAGAGATAGATAGATAGATAGATAGATAGATAGATAGATAGATAGATAGATAGATAGATAGATAGATAGATAGATAGATAGATAGATAGATGTCAAACAGAAAGGATTTTGAGCCCTATTCAAAAATGCTGTTTCTACAGTTTAGTAAATATATATATATAAATAAAGGCTTAAACATGAAAGCAATTTTACTCTGAGCCCTCTTTGAATAATTCATCAAATCTGGCGTCTGACCCCAGGTCTGCTCTTTAGAACAGAGCGACACATGAGACAGAGAGCCGGTGTGTCCCTGCGTGACCGTCACAGGATCAGTGTGAGCTCTCATCTTCAAACACACAGACACACACACACACACACATCTACAGTCACTCTCAATCTGAGGAACTTCACAAACACAGGACACAACAAATCCAAATCATCCATTACAAGAACATGGATTAATTGACATAAACGGCTCACTCTTCAGAAAGGATGCTTGGTTTACCTCAAATGCATTATAAAGACTATAGAAAGCATATTTATACTGTATCCAGTCGAGATACTAATTGCTTCATGCATTGTTTTTGACCTATTCAGCTCTTTCCCTAAATAGATCGTATCCTCATGTGGCCAGAGCTGGGAATGAACACAAATCGATTTGCTGTTGGGTTAAAACAATGTCTGCTATTGGAGGAACCGTCTATTTGTGGCCCACAGAGCAACTCGGCTCTTTCCAGTCATTGATTTTCCAATACTGGGATTTTCATTGGAAACAGCTCGGTGGATTGGGGCTGTATGAGAAACTATATTACTGTATCTGTGGAGTCGACAAAACACCATTCCTTTCTTGGTGCATTTGGATTACTATTTTGTTTTTTGTTATTGTGTCCTAATTTACCATATTTTTTGGTAAGACTTTACATGAAGATTCAATTAGTTAGCATAAGTTAACATGAACTAACAATTAAAATTACTTTGTTAATGTTGTGTTCATTTCAACACTACTACAGGTTTTCCTGCTTGAATATTGATTATTTTCCTCATATTCTCCATTGTTGCGGCTCCTCTCTTCCCAGTCTGTCAGTAACGCTCTGTTTACTTCCTGTCTCTATGAAGCCCCTCCTTCTGAAAAGCACACTGTGCTCTGATTGGTCGGCTGGATCAGTGTGTTGTGATTGGTCGAGCGCTTCCAGTGTGTTTGGGAAATGTCCCGCCCCTTACCATAACCACCAGTTTAACACACTAACAAACTCAACCAGGCCCCGCCCCTTTATTCTGCGTATTAATTATTATAATGAGGAATATTGTGACGTGTTCGTTCCCGGAAGAAACTCAAGACTACAATGGAGGCGTTTCAGGAGTTCAGAAACACTGACACTGATATAGAGAAGAACTGGAGCTTTCTCATGATCACACAGCAACATCACACACTATACACAGATCAACATGTAAAAAAGCATAAGAGACATTTAAACAATGCATTGATCATTTTTGGTTAATGTTAGTCAATGCATTGACTGTTAGGCTTTAAAGTGTTACCGTAATTTTTTTACACTTCTGTTGACATGCTCTTTGAAATACGTGTAGGCTACTGATCACAATAAAACCAGCAGTGTATTGGGAAATTAAAAAGAGAGTCCTTCTTTAAACAGGACACGAGACTTGGAAAGCCTCGCACTGAAGATCTGGAGTACGCAGATCTGATGCACAGGAATGTGGGCGCTCATAATTGCTTGTGTCTGGCATTGTGCCTCTGATGACTTAATTAGCACGTGTATTCAAATGTAAATATAGCGCTTTCACTGCTGGATGTCAGATCTGTGCGGCGACAGCGTGTACTTCCAGGATCGGGGCTTTTTTGGAGTTGTAAAGACGATGTCACATTCGGTTCTAGCGTCATATGCACAGTCACTTATGATATCTATAGTTATGAAGCCTGGCTGTGAAGCAGAGCTTAATTTAGCAGAGAGAAAACAGTCCAGAAGCACACAGTCAATAATCCTGCAGCGCTGATGGGGAAACTGGTGCAAACCGGCAAACTCCATTACCACACACCACTGGTGAAGCCCGGCGAGATGTGCACAGGCACACATACACACTAATGAAGAACGCACACATGTGCAAACAAGTGTTCATTCAGCACAGAGGGAACATGCACACTGTGAAGTGTACTGAACATTTTGTTTCTGCCTTGAGGGAAGAAATAAAGCCATGCAATCGGGGACGACATTTGATCACTGTTACAGGACGGCTGTTCGTGACTTTGCTTTGTAGGTTGTACTGTAAAGAGGTTTTCTAAGGAACCGCGATTAATATTTCAGAGAGACTCCCCTACAGTGCCACACATCTAGCTATTATTGACTGGCTGCTGTTGCCTAGCAACTCCAGCTGCCATCGAATGCTCTGGAGAGGGTAATGATCCGGTGTGTGTGTGTGTGTGAGTGCGAGTCGTGCCGAGGTGATTTGGGCTATAAATGGCTGATTCTTTAAATAGAAACTGAAGTCTTGGGTGTTTTCTGGAAGGAGGAACTATTCCCTAGCATTGTACAATACGTGACATCCACACAATAGGCATCAATTTACAGGAATCTTATAGAGATTTTTTTTTTTGTCTTCACAAGGCACTGCAGTTTTTAAGATGCAGTCTCAAAATGCAGTTTGTGAAATATAAGACATCATTAATTCAGTTTAAACAATAACATTATGTAACGGTTAATGCACAGTTTGCTGATGTGACCAGGATCTGATGTTAAACTGCTTAAGAAATAATAAATGGGTGTAAAATATTAGTTTGAGTTGGAATAATTGTATTATGCCAGCAAGAAGAAGAGCATATGCGGAGTGATATGATGTGGGACTATAGATAGATAGTACAGAAGGAAAACGTTTGCGACGGTTTGTTACACAATTAAGCTGAGAACCGTGAAATAATACAGTAATAATGATTTTTGTTCTGTGTTCTGTTCTCAGAGGCATTCATGAAGACAAGACCGCTTTTGTTCTAATGATTATTTCATGTAGTTCACTGAATAAAATAGTGCTGTCAAATCTATTAATCGCATCTAAGTATGTGTTTATGTACCGGTATATGTGTGTGTGTGAGTATATATATTTGCACACACACACACACACACACACACACACACACACACACACACACACACACACACACACACACACACACACACAAACACACACACAACTGAGTCGCTACATTATATTACTCAGTAAAGAGGCAGTAGCGTCGCTGTTTTTGAAGTAATTAAACTCGCAGCTTCATTGCTAGAGAGACGTTGAACAGATGCAGGTAATTCACACACATCTCTCTCTCTCTCTCTCTATATATATATATATATATATATTATTATTATTTTTGTTCTGTCTGTCTCTCTCTCTCTCTCTCTCGTTCAAATAAATGTTGTAATTCAGCTCTGTGTCTGACTTAAAGTGGGCAGAATGCTTGATCTATCGAGCCCGTAACTGACAAAACTAACCATCATTTTAACTCTTCCAGTCAAATTTAGCACTGCAAACATCAGTGACCGCTTGAACTGGTCAACAATGATTCACGTCGGCTGCATTTACAGTTTTTTTGGATTGCTTAAGCACGATTTTCAAAACAGGGCCCGTGTTTTCAAAACACTACACACAATTAGCAGAACCACACACCCAATTAGCAAAACACTACAGATCCTTTGCATATTTAAACACACTTGTAAAAACTATACACTTCTGTTTAAAAACCACACTTTGTTACCATATGAAACACACACGTTTCACATTACTATACTCTGTTTGCACGAGTTACGCTCTGCTGTGATAAACCTAAAACACTTTTAGCACTTCTAACTCCCTATGATTAGAGTAGGCTATCATCAACAAAGTACAAATATAATGTAAACACTACACAAGACCAATGATGCAGACTGAAGAAACTCATTTATTTCTCAACACGCCCAAAATGTTGACATGGAGATTTATAATACTGTAACAAAATGTCACTTTACGTATTGTACTGTAAGTTTACTGTAAAAAATAAAATAAAAAATAAATAAACTAGACATTGTCTCTTCACCTAGCTGGATCTGGCCAGAGAATTTCATCGCAAGCAATGTTGCAATGTTGTCATTATCAAGACACCTTGGAAAGACACATCTTGAATGACGAATCTATCCTTGCATTGCTGCTACCTCCATCTGGTCACAGGCGTCCTCCATGGCTTGGATGAGGGGTACCTCAGCCTGGAGACGGAGATCATATACCTTCCACCGCCACGAGAAAAACTCTTCTATTGGGTTGAGGAATGGAGAGTATGGTGGAAGATATAGGACGGTGAAATGTGGATGTTGCTGAAACCAGTTCTGAACCAGAGCAGAGCGGTGGAAAGACACATTGTCCCAGACAACAATGTATTGCATATGATCGATTTGATTTGCTGCTGTTAACGTTGTGCAATTGGTCCAATAATGTAAGTATGAGTGCTGTGTTGTAAGGGCCCATATGGGCATGGCGGTGGAGGACCCCATTCTGTGTAATGGCTGCACAGTGTTATATTACCCCCACGTTGCCCTGGGACATTGACTATAGCCCTGTGGCCAACGATGTTTCTTCCCCTCCTTCGTGTTCTCGTCAGGTTGAACCCAGCCTCATCTACGTAAATGAACTCATGCTGGATCTCCTCTCCATCCATTCGTAAAACTCTCTGAAGAACAGTGTCAGGTAAAATTGTGTAGTTCAGTGTAGATCTAGTACCTATTTTCCAATCGAAATGTTCTTATCACACTTGCCACTGTGTATCGGCTTAGATTTGGCTGTACCCTCAGCGTCAGGCCGTGGTTGACAACTAGGTCAACCAGTGTTGCGCGGATCTCATTTGTCAGATTCGGTCCTCTTTGAGCACCTTCTTGTCTTCCTCTTCCTCTACCTCCAGCATGGCCTCCATCTCTTCCTCTGTTGATTCCTCCTCCTCCTCCTCCTCCTCCTTGTTCTCCTCATTCTCCTCCTCGTCTTACTCTTTCTCTTTCCATTGTGCTTGAAGACCGATGAACTCACCTGCTGCTTTTTATAGTGCTTCTACACCTGATTGGTGTGTCTACAATTAAGTAAACAAGTGTTTGCACACCTGATGACTGTGTTGAACCAATTGGTTGTACGGTGCGGTAATTTGACAGTCAGTGCTTTGGTATTGCAAGGAAGTGACTTCATGATAGATTTTTGTGTGTAATGTATGTTAAGTGTGTTTAGTGTTTTGCAAATCACTGTGTGTAGAGTTTTGCAACAAGTGTGAGGTTGACAATGTGCTTATAGTTGTGCAAATATGGGCTGATGTTTTGCTTCTTGAGTGTAAGGTTTTGCTAATAGTGTACTACTTTTAATTTTAGTGTGTAAGCAATCCAAAAAAACTGTAATGTAAATTCACCAAACACTACACAAGACAATGTTGCAGACTGAAGAAACTCATTTCTCAACACGCCCAAAATGTTGACATGGAGATTCATAATACTGTAACAAAATGTCACTTTACGTATTGTACTGTAAGTTTACTGTAAAAAAATAAAAAAAATAAAATAAACTAGACATTGTCTCTTCGCCTAGCTGGATCTGGCCAGAGAATTTCATCGCAAGCAATGTTGCAATGTTGTCATTAGCAAAACACCTTGGAAAGACGAATCCATCCTTGCATTGCTGCTACCTCCATCTGGTCACAGGCCTCCTCCATGGCTTGGATGAGGGGTATCTCAGCCTGGATACGGAGATCATATACCTTCCACCGCCATGCCGAGAAAAACTCTTCTATTGGGTTGAGGAATGGAGAGTATGGTGGAAGATATAGGATGGTGTAATGTGGATGTTGCTGAAACCAGTTCTGAACCAGAGCAGAGCGGTGGAAAGACACATTGTCCCAGACAACAATGTATTGCATATGAACTCTGCATATGATCGATTTGATTTGCTGCTGTTAACGTTGTGCAATTGGTCCAATAATGTAAGTATGAGTGCTGTGTTGTAAGGGCCCATATGGGCATGGCGGTGGAGGACCCCATTCTGTGTAATGGCTGCACAGTGTTATATTACCCCCACGTTGCCCTGGGACATTGACTATAGCCCTGTGGCCAATGATGTTTCTTCCCCTCCTTCGTGTTCTCGTTAGGTTGAACCCAGCCTCATCTACGTAAATGAACTCATGCTGGATCTCCTCTCCATCCATTCGTAAAACTCTCTGAAGAACAGTGTCAGGCAAAATTGTGCTGTTCAGAGTAGATCTAGTACCTTTCCAGTCGAAATGTTCTTATCACACTTGCCACTGTGTATTGGCTTAGATTTGGCTGTACTCGCAGTCCAGCCTCCATCAGCGTCAGGCCGTGGTTGACAACGTGGTCAACCAGTGTTGCGCGGATCTCATTTGTCAGATTCGGTCCTCTTTGAGCACCTTCTTGTCTTCCTCATTCTCCTCCTCATCTTACTCTTTCTCTTTCCATTGTGCTTGAAGACCGATGAGCTCACCTGCTGCTTTTTATAGTGCTTATACACCTGATTGGTGTGTCTACAATTAAGCAAACAAGTGTTTGCACACCTGATGACTGTGTTGAACCAATTGGTTGGACGGTGCGGTAATTTGACAGTCAGTGCTTTGGTATTGCAAGGAAGTGACTTCATGATAGATTTTTGTGTGTAATGTATGTTAAGTGTGTTTAGTGTTTTGCAAATCACTGTGTGCAGAGTTTTGCAACAAGTGTGAGGTTGACAATGTGCTTATAGTTGTGCAAATATGGGCTGATGTTTTGCTTCTTGAGTGTAAGGTTTTGCTAATAGTGTACTACTTTTAATTTTAGTGTGTAAGCAATCCAAAAAAACTGTAAGTCGTTTAATACACAGATATCCGTGGATTACGAGTATCCCTTACTTAAACCTGGAAATATGACTGTGTTCACTATACATACTCTACAGCTTCAGTGCAGTTCTATTTAGAACTCTAGGGGTTTTAAATCAATTCTAAAGAACGCTTTCTGTCAGAAAGGTTCTAAATAAAGAGAAATGATAGATTATTAAAAACAAAAAATCTAGTGATAATGTATGTTTAAAATAAGCTTTAAAACTGAATCCACAAAATGATCTCACGATGGGAACCCTTAAAAGGTTCTCTCTGACAGAACCCATATAGAAAATTTTCTTATATGAACTGTTGTTGTGTAGAAAAGTGTGAAGAAATAATGTCATAATCTACATTCTGGCGACCTGTCATTCAGTCACACACAGATCTGCTATTTCGAGAGCCGTTGTCTCATCAGAACGGAGCGCTGACAATCAAAGATTGCAGCAGAAATCTGGTTTGGTGGAGCATCTGTGAGTGGGAGTCGTGTTATTTTAACACCGAGTCCTCGCCTCAGAACTAAACCGCCAGCTGTCTTCATCTCGAGCTGGGCTCTGCTCTGCTGAACGTCATGAATAATTCATCAGCTCCTCGGTCTATATTTAGCTGGAGCTGGAGTCCTGTGGAGCGGCCGGCATCACTGCGAGAGAGAGAGCTATTGATAGCAAGGTCATCCCGGGAGGGGCTGGAGATCTGCCGTCCCGACGGGTCACGGGCACGACGTAAGATCGATACGGGAAGCCAAGGTGGATGAGGACTACGCCAGGATTGGACTGGGAAGTGTGTGTACGAATCTCTTCCCTCCTGGAGGTAGCAACAGTGACGTAGAGGATTGATCCGGAGTCCTGCTGCAGTTTTCCAGTGCGACTGACAATGCAGCAGGACAAAAATAGCATCCGCGAGGAATCCCCCTTCCCCGCCAACACACTGCTCTGCTCGTGGCGCAGTCTGACACACTTCACATGCTGATGTGCAGAACACAGAGTTACACAACAACACACACACAAAGCAATTATACAACAGAGAATTGGGAGATCATGTCAGTGCATTTGAATGAACACAGAGGTTGATTTCCTAACCAAAGTTATATAATACTGGCACAACAATGAAACCAGCTTCAACGTCCGCTATGTAGGCAGTAATGCAACTGTCAGAATGGCTAATTAAATGCACAAATATGGCCAAAAAATTTGTTCTCAATGTGAATTTAACAGGACATGTTTTTTTTCATTGTGCTGTGAAAATGTTAATGGCTCTGTTATTAATCTGCTTTGTTTATGGTGCCAAAGTGCCTCAATCATAACTAAAGATTAATTGACAGGTTTTCCCCTTCGCAAGCTTTCCAATATAGGTTAATATTAGGGCTGGGCAACGAGTTTATTAATTGAGATGTGCTTTCCATTGATGTATGGTTGGTTTGTTAGGATAGGACAATATTTGGCCGAGATACGACTATTTGAAAATCTGGAATCTGAGGGTGCAAAAAAATCAAAATATTAAGAAAATCATCTTTAAAGTTGTCCAAATGAAGTCCTCGATGTTGCTGCATCCACTCAAGGCTTTGGAGTTAAAATATCCGCACATCCTCACACACACTTCACCATACCCAGAGATCGGCATGGTTTTATCTCAGTTCGCCTATAGCTGGTGTGATTTGCATTGAGAGATGATCTGGAGAGTTCCCCATGCCGATCTCTAGGTCTGGTGAAGTGTGTGTGAGGATGTGCGGCTATTTTAACTCCAAAGGCCAAGGGAACTTTATCAGGATCATAGTCTCCTGGATCCATCAAATAACTGGCCTTTAAAAATACAAATCTGTCTCTATGGGGATTTAACACAGGGGTGTCCTGACTTATGCACACTGTGTTTTAAGAAGAACATTTATTTATTTACCATACATTATTCATTCACAAAGAAAATTGGTGTCCTTAAAGGTTGGAGTTTTCCTCATTTATTTAATTTAGGCATTAAGATCAATTTCCAAAAGATGATTTTTTATTCCTCTTTTTAGTCAACTTTAGCATGTGTGTGTTCACTTATGCATAGCACTGTATATCTGTGGCAATAGCCAACAATACATTGTATGGATGAAAAATAGCGATTTTTCTTTTATGCCAAAAATCATTAGGATATTAAGATCATGTTCCATGAAGATATTTTGTAAATTTCCTACCATAAATATATAAAACATGTATTTTTGTGAGTGAATGCAGCACAATCGTGAACATAAATGCACAACTTTAAAGGAGATTTTCTCAATGTTTAGATTTTTTTGCTCCCTCAGATTCCAGATTTTGAATAGTTGTATCTCGACCAAATATTGTCCTATCATAACACACCACACATCAATGGAGAGATTATTTATTCAGCTTTCAGATGGTGTATACATCTCAATAAAAATAAATAAAAAATTACCCATGAGACCAGGGTTACATATGTGTGTGTACTGTGTTTAATTGTTTTGTATATATAAATTCACACAAATAATTTTTTTTATAATTAAGTATATATTTAAGAAAATGTGATATTTATATATAATATAAATTATGTATTATACTATATATACAGTATATACATGCACATATTTCTTAAATACATGCGTGTATTTTTATATAAAAATAATTAAACACAGTACACACACATCTATTATATAAACACAAACTTTTATTTTGGATGTGATTAATCGTTGTCCAGCGTTAAATATAAATCGCCATTTGCTGCTGTATCACTGCATGCATCAATGAATGAAAATGACAAAACTGTTGCACAGCAATGAGAGAAAACAGAGATGAAGCTCTCGTATGATTTTCTTTCAAGACCGAATGATTGATACTTCAATGCAACATAACGGAGAACTCCATTACGTCTCCAGCCATATAAACAACTTCCAGCCATAAAACTGTCCTCCAGCGAGGCGACCGCTCAAAGTTTTCTGTTGACCAGTCATTCTTGTTAAAAATGATTTCCCAGCACTGGACAAAAGAGACAATGTGTGTGTCGTGTACACGCTCCCCTGCTGTTGTTGCGCGCGGGACACACACACCTGTGTTTACACACACCGCACATGGAGAGCTCCAGTTACACACTCCTCACAGCCTGACTCACTGCTGGGTCATGAGAGCTGAGCACACACACACTGCTTTCTTAAGTTTCTCCTGTGAGACCTTGGAGAAATTAATACCATCATAAAGTTCCCTTCATATCTGGTCATCCAAGCATGACGTGTGTTTCTGTGCGCAAAACTTTGATCTAGGTCAGTCAAGAATTACAGATTCTTTTATTTTTATTTTCAAGGAATGTACTATATTTTGTTAGATATTGTTTTTTATTTAATATTTGGTATTTTTAGGGAACTAAATTATATATATGCATTAGTTAACTTTTTGAGAATGAACCTGAAAATGGGATTTCCAACTTAAACTGTCATAAATCTTGAATGCTTTGGAGCACAGACTGAAGTTTGGTCTCTTTTTAAAGACAAAGACGAAGTGAAAAAAGTTTTTACAAAAAGTGACCATGAAAAAAAGTTTATAACTCATGAAAAATGCACAAAAATACAATTTTCAATATTAATATGATTTTTTTTTTTCCAAAACACGTTTTACTCTAAACCTGTGAGCAAATCAAAGCCATAAATCTAAACCAGTGTGTTCCAAATTTGAGATTGATATCTCAAAAAATTAGTTTTCAGTAAGATTTTGTTTCCGCTAGATGAAATTTGCCTAAAAATATATTTTTTATCTGTTCACTATTGCTCACAAAGTTACAGGGTTACATCTCAAGGCTGGAATACACTGGGCATCATACACTTGCCGACTGGTTGGAAGAACTGGGCATCAAACACTAAACGGCTGAGGACCACAAGCTGACGTACTTTCAAGTCATTCTGAACTCGTTGCTAGAAGACGCGTGATAAATGAAAATGATCTAAAATTATCTCAAAATACCAAACATGTTTGAGATCCTCCGACTGGAGGGAATCACAGTCTGGTGTCGGACTCTATCATACACTATGAGATTTTTTTGCCGAAAATCTGTAGACTTCAAGCAACTACCGACTCCTCCAGACTGTTAATCGGTTAAACATCTGGGCCAAAATCATATAGTGCATTCCAGCCATAACCCTAAGCATAAAACATAACTCATCTCGCACGTTTGTGATGAATTACCTCAAATCATACGGTTTGTTGACAAACCCAGCAACCATTCACAACACATGCAATCCCTGGCATTTTCATCAGAAAAACTGAAGATTGGTTATTGTGGACAGCAACTCTAAACAGCAATATTGTTTTTGTTTTCCAGTACACGTTTTTAAATCAAGATACATTTACTTGAGAGGCAAAGTGACTTTTGACATACTAAGCTCGTTTTCTGAAAAAAATGTATCAAAATGACGCAAGTTTTTGCTTAAAACAAGAAACAAATATCTGCCAGTGAGGTAAAAACTCAACTTATACAAACTTAAAACAAGATTATTTTTCTGTCCACATTGGCAGATACTGTATTTGTTCTTGTCTTAAGCAAAAAAACTCACTTTATTTTGATAATTTTTTTTTTTCAGAAAACAAGAGCTAATATCTTAAGTAATTTTGATTCTCAAGTAAATGTATCTTGATTTCAAAATGTTCAGATATTTGTCCTGGAAAACAAGACAAAAATATTGAGGAAGAAAATAAATGTTTTGCAGTGCAGTCTCACCCCACGCATCATCTGATCACACACACACACACACACACACACACACACACACACACACACACACACACACACACACACACACACACAGCGATATGTAACACCCTGAGGCACGTCCTGACCTGGGATCAGTTTCTCTTATCACCTCAATAAAGTTCATCGTTGCGAGTGTGTGTGCGGCATCGATCTGCAAGCGCTGGTTGCGTAAGCCAGTCCAGTGGAGGCCTTACATAAGCTGTGTGTGTGTGTGTGTGAGGCCAGTCTCAGTCTCCCAGTGGGGTGTGTGTTACCCATCCGAGAGCGACTGTCAGCGCCTCGCAGAACTCACACACACACTCCAGAGGGGCTCCTGTACACTTACACCTGTAACAACATGACACTCGGTAACCCTTCAGCCGAACCGTGTTTATCAAGACAACCCGTTCTGAACGTCCAGATTCCAACAACGGACCAAAGATCACAAACGACCATTGAGTTTCCCAGAACATCTCATGTCAAATTGTTCCTCGAGGTGTGGTCGCATTTACTCTCTCTCTGTTTGATTGGGAGTTCTGCATAAGGATGAGAAAGTTCCCATGTTTAAGTTGCTCGTGTGAATTCAACAGAAATCTGCTTGGTTTGAAAGTGACTTCTGTGAAAGCGTTAGTGATGTCCAGTTCATGAATGAACCGGTTCTTCACTAAATCGGACTGAGTCGTCTGAAACCTTTCATGGCTCCAGTCAGCAGATACTCAATCAAACTCACTTCCAGACCGGTCATGATCCTATGATGCCGACTCACTCAACGCTCCAGTTAATCCAACAACGGTACACTGAACTGAGAACAGTCTTTCGGGAATATCTGACATGCTGAGAACTGTGTACGAGGCTTTCATAATTTATGTTTCTGAGGTGTTTTGCTGAAAAGCATAAAGTGTAACAAATAATATTGGAAATATAACAGTGGCAGGAGTTCTGGAGTCAACAGCAGTTCTCTCTCGAGTCGAGAGTCGGCCCATGTTCATAACGGTTCTCGAGTCACCAGTTCACTGACCTGAGGTCAAAGGTCAGACTCCACCGTGTCCATGAAGAACCAATGAGGGGGGGATATAACGTTTTTTTTTTTTGTTTCTCAGGGTTGATGTAAAGAGTTTGATTATGTTGATCAAGACTAGTTTATTCACTAATGTGACCCTGGATCACTAAACCAGTCTGGAGCCGCACGGGTATATCTGTGGCAATAGCCAACTATACATTGTATGGGTCAAAATTATCCATTTTTCTTTTATGCCAAAAATCATAGTAAAGTAAAGATCATGAACCAAGAAGATATTCAGTAAATGTCCTACCGTAAATATATAGAACATGTATTTTTGTGAGTGAATGCAGCACAAACGTGAACATAAATGCACAACTTTAAAGGAGATTTTCTCAATGTTTACATTTTTTTACTCCCTCAGATTCCAGATTTTCAATAGTTGTATCTCGACCAAATATTGTCCTATCCTAACAAACCACACATCAATGGAAAGCTTATTTATTCAGCTTTCATGTGATGTACAAATCTCAATTTCATGAAATTGACACATAGACATGTAAAACATCCACATTTCATATCATTATTGGGTGCTTTAATAATAAAATGTTGTATATGTGACATCATTGTGTGATTACGTAAACAAACCAAACTGGTGAATAATTTTTTTTACCAGGCTATTGAAACGAACTGTCCGAAAGAACTGGTTCTGGGAAAAGAATCAGACTTCCCATCACTGGACCACTGAAGAGATTACACTGAAACTCACTAATGTCACTTAAAGAGATGGTTCACCCAAAAATGAGATCACCCTCATGGTGTATATGACTTTCTTTCTTGAGATAAACACATCGGGGATGTCATGAGGGTGAGTGAGTGATGAACTGTCCCTTTAAGAGCTGTATAACATCGGACATATGAAACTTCAGTGTTTATCTCATAATGCTCAAATCATGAGTCTGGTTGAAGAGAGCTGTGCTGTTAACTTATTACTATTATCTGGTAACTTTTTTTAAATATATATATATACACTTTTATTTGTAATTATTTCGATTTACAAGATTAACAAAGCAAGTTAAAACAATATTAACAGAAGGGAGGAAAATAAAGGATGTATACTGTATATACATACACTGTAAAACAATTCTAACCTCTCCAACTCAACATTTTCTAGTGACTGGTCACATCTACATTTTTCAATTGGCCCAAGTGAAATTCTGTAAAATTAATTTAATTAATTGTTGCAATAGTCTCTTAACGTTGGCTCAATGAGAAATAGGGTGTCAAACTAATTAAAACATTTAGATGTGACCAGTCAATAGAAAATGTTGAGTTATATATCAAATATAATGCTACATAGCGTACACAGCTGTATACTTATAAATACATATCAGCGCATATTCGTAATGATCTATCTGGTGACTTTTAATAAACATCCTTCTTATTACTGACAAATTTGTCACACAGGTGTGAAGTATTGTGGGTGTGTTTACGTGGAAAATGATTGTGACATGATGCGACACGAGGCCGAAACCCTCACGCGGAGACATAGCACGAGCACGAGAGAGAACATCAGAGGACGCTGTGAACACACACACTTATCTCATCATCACTGCACGTGTGTGTTTCTGCTGAAGACCACAGAAGACATCGGCAGCTCAATGACATCGAGTCATCAGGAGTTTGATTTAGGAGCGTTTATTGGACATTATTAAAATATCACTGACAGCTCAACCAATGGTGTGAGTAGTGCTGTGCTATATGGATTGTGTAAGATGATATCATAATAATTGTTTTAATGATGTGCGAGCTGACATTATAGCGTATGTCACTTGCTAGGCAAAATCCAAACAACACCACAGCTTGAGAACGCACATGCTTTCCCTGCGTGACGTGGCTGTTAGGATGCAATGCAATTTAAGATATACAAAGCTATTGTTTCATCTATGAGGTGTGTCTTCAGTTCAATGAACAATAGTTGTGTCCTAAATGCCCACTATGTATGCACTTATACACTATGCACTTATACACTATGCACTTATACACTATGCACTTATACACTATGCACTTATACACTATGCACTTATACACTATGCACTTATTGTCACGGTGGGAGACGAGAGACGTGGATTCAAGTGCAGAGTGATTTATTATGATGACAGACAGGTGGGGTACAAACACCAACGCGCGGCAAACAAATGGGAACATACACACGAACAACGTAACGTACAACGAACCAGCACAGGACAGCAAACACAGGTAGACTAAATAGGGAGGCAAACAAGGAGGGTAACGAGCAGGACAGGTGGGACAAATAAACCAATAATCAGATAACAAGGGGGAGGGACCAGACAATGACAAGAGCACATGGCCCCAAAATAACAAAACACCAATGTGCACCACCAGACAGGACAGACATGTGACACTTATACACTATGCACTTATACACTATGCACTTATACACTATGCACTTATACACTATGCACTTATACACTATGCACTTATACACTATGCACTTATACACTTTGCACTTATACACTATGCACTTATACACTTTGCACTTATACACTATGCACTTATACACTATGCACTTATACACTTTGAACTTATACACTATGCACTTATACACTATGCACTTATACACTATGAACTTATACACTATGCACTTATACACTATGAACTTATACACTATGAACTTATACACTATGCACTTATACACTATGAACTTATACACTTTGCACTTATACACTATGCACTTATACACTATGCACTTATACACTATGCACTTATACACTATGAACTTATACACTATGAACTTATACACTTTGCACTTATACACTATGCACTTATACACTATGCACTTATACACTATGCACTTATACACTATGCACTTATACACTATGCACTTATACACTTTGCACTTATACACTATGCACTTATACACTTTGCACTTATACACTATGCACTTATACACTTTGCACTTATACACTATGTACTTATACACTATGCACTTATACACTATGAACTTATACACTTTGCACTTATACACTATGCACTTATACACTATGCACTTATACACTAGGCACTTATACACTTTGCACTTATACACTATGCACTTATACACTTTGCACTTATACACTATGCACTTATACAATTTGCACTTATACACTATGAACTTATACACTATGCACTTATACACTATGCACTTATACACTATGAACTTATACACTTTGCACTTATACACTATTAACTTATACACTATGCACTTATACACTATGCACTTATACACTATGCACTTATACACTATGAACTTATACACTATGCACTTATACACTATGCACTTATACACTATGCACTTATACACTTTGCACATACACTATGCACTTATACACTATGCACTTATACACTATGCACTTATACACTTTGCACTTATACACTATGCACTTATACACTTTGCACTTATACACTATGCACTTATACACTATACACTTATACACTATGCACTTATACACTTTGCACTTATACACTATGCACTTATACACTATGCACTTATACACTATGCACTTATACACTTTGCACTTATACACTATGCACTTATACACTATGCACTTATACACTATGCACTTATACACTATGCACTTATACACTATGAACTTATACACTATGCACTTATACACTATGCACTTATACACTTTGCACTTATACACTATGCACTAATACACTATGCACTTATACACTATGCACTTATACACTATGCACTTATACACTATGCACTTATACACTTTGCACTTATACACTATGCACTTATACACTTTGCACTTATACACTATGCACTTATACACTATACACTTATACACTATGCACTTATACACTTTGCACTTATACACTATGCACTTATACACTATGCACTTATACACTATGCACTTATACACTTTGCACTTATACACTATTAACTTATACACTATGCACTTATACACTATGCACTTATACACTATGCACTTATACACTATGCACTTATACACTATGAACTTATACACTATGCACTTATACACTATGCACTTATACACTTTGCACTTATACACTATGCACTAATACACTATGCACTTATACACTATGCACTTATACACTTTGCACTTATACACTATGCACTTATACACTTTGCACTTATACACTATGCACTTATACACTATACACTTATACACTATGCACTTATACACTTTGCACTTATACACTATGCACTTATACACTATGCACTTATACACTATGCACTTATACACTTTGCACTTATACACTATTAACTTATACACTATGCACTTATACACTATGCACTTATACACTATGCACTTATACACTATGCACTTATACACTATGCACTTATACACTATGCACTTATACACTTTGCACTTATACACTATGCACTAATACACTATGCACTTATACACTATGCACTTATACACTATGAACTTATACACTTTGCACTTATACACTATGAACTTATACACTTTGCACTTATACACTATGAACTTATACACTATGAACTTATACACTACACTATGCACTTATACACTATGAACTTATACACTTTGCACTTATACACTATGAACTTATACACTATGAACTTATACACTTTGCACTTATACACTATGCACTTATACACTATGCACTTATACACTTTGCACTTATACACTATTAACTTATACACTATGCACTTATACACTATGCACTTATACACTATGCACTTATACACTATGCACTTATACACTATGAACTTATACACTATGCACTTATACACTATGCACTTATACACTATGCACTTATACACTTTGCACTTATACACTATGCACTAATACACTATGCACTTATACACTATGCACTTATACACTATGAACTTATACACTTTGCACTTATACACTATGAACTTATACACTTTGCACTTATACACTATGAACTTATACACTATGAACTTATACACTACACTATGCACTTATACACTATGAACTTATACACTTTGCACTTATACACTATGAACTTATACACTATGAACTTATACACTTTGCACTTATACACTATGCACTTATACACTATGCACTTATACACTTTGCACTTATACACTATGAACTTATACACTATGCACTTATACACTATGCACTTATACACTATGCACTTATACACTATGCACTTATACACTTTGCACTTATACACTATGCACTTATACACTATGAACTTATACACTATGCACTTATACACTATGAACTTATACACTTTGCACTTATACACTATGCACTTATACACTATGCACTTATACACTATGCACTTATACACTATGCACTTATACACTTTGCACTTATACACTATGCACTTATACACTTTGCACTTATACACTATGCACTTATACACTATGAACTTATACACTATGAACTTATACACTATGCACTTATACACTATGCACTTATACACTATGAACTTATACACTATGCACTTATACACTATGCACTTATACACTATGCACTTATACACTATGCACTTATACACTATGCACTTATACACTATGAACTTATACACTATGCACTTATACACTATGCACTTATACACTATGCACTTATACACTATGCACTTATACACTATGCACTTATACACTATGCACTTATACACTATGCACTTATACACTATGAACTTATACACTATGCACTTATACACTATGCACTTATACACTATGCACTTATACACTATGCACTTATACACTATGAACTTATACACTTTGCACTTATACACTATGAACTTATACACTATGCACTTATACACTATGCACTTATACACTTTGCACTTATACACTATGAACTTATACACTATGCACTTATACACTATGCACTTATACACTATGCACTTATACACTATGCACTTATACACTATGCACTTATACACTATGCACTTATACACTATGCACTTATACACTATGCACTTATACACTATGCACTTATACACTATGCACTTATACACTTTGCACTTATACACTATGAACTTATACAATTTGCACTTATACACTATGAACTTATACACTATGCACTTATACACTATGCACTTATACACTATGAACTTATACACTATGAACTTATACACTATGCACTTATACACTATGAACTTATACACTATGCACTTATACACTATGAACTTATACACTATGCACTTATACACTATGAACTTATACACTATGCACTTATACACTGTAACGGTCACCAGCTGGAGTGCCCTTGAGAGCCACCAGAGGGCACTCCACATAAGACTATCACTCACAAACTACATTTCCCATACTCACTCCCCGGACTCATCATCACTTATCATTGATCACATTCACCTGTACCTCATTCACTGATTGCATTCACCTGTCTCATCATCCTGTTAGTCTGTCTATTTATACCATGTCATTTCATTCACTCACCGCGAAGTCTTGTCTAGTGTTTCACTGCAATTCCGAGCGTTTCCCTGGTTTCTTGTCATTTGGTTTTTGGATTACTCTCTTGCCTCTGGTCCCTGCCTGTTTTGTTTGTTTGTTTGTTTGTTTGTTTGTTTGACTACCTGTCTGTGTATGATCCTTGCCTGTACATTGGATTACGCCTCTGGATTGCCCCATACAATAAAGCTGCGTTTGGATCTAAAACCTCGTCTCGGAGCAGTTCGTAACATACACTATGCACTTATACACTATGCACTTATACACTATGAACTTATACACTATGAACTTATACACTATGCACTTATACACTATGCACTTATACACTATGAACTTATACACTATGCACTTACAAGGTTATTTTGTCATTCAGCATTAGAGTCTGAACAATTTAATGAATGATTCAATGAATGAATGAACCAGCCGTTAGAACGAATTGTTTGAATGAATGACTCACTCATTAAGACAGTCCTGTGTCCCAATAGGCCCATTTCCATACCGCATATTAGGCGAAAAACAGTATGTGAGCCAAGTAGTGTGTCCAAATTCATAGTGTTCATAAAACAGTGAGTGAAAAGTACCCGGCTGATCTACTACTTCCGGCGAGATTACGTTGGACACTTACTATCCCATGAGGCCACGGGAGTGATGCAACTGATGCTGTAGGTCACATGACAGTAACAAAAACAAAATCTTATAGCATTATTTATGTGTCTATCTATGTATTCAAGCCACCTCTGAGCTGCATTAATCAGTCTGTGGAAATACCGGTACATCTAAATACCAATTCAGATGCAGTTTCTGGAAAGATAGATACCATCCCAAAAAAACACAATATAGTATTGTTTTCGACAAAATCCCATTTTAAATAAAATATCAATTACCACATTCAAATCTAGTTTATACTGTGTACTAACTGAACGGTGAAGCTCGGGAGATGTTTGTTGGGTTAATCGGACCAGACCGTAAAGCCCCGCTTTACACAACAGAGCAAAGCAAGCATGTTGCTTAGTAAAAGCTCTTCCATTCTCTCTTACCCCAGCAACTCCCCAGTTATTTACAACCACTGGGATTACACACAATGTTCTCCATTAATATTTTATTAGTTCACTGATAATCACAGCTGAGGAGGAATACATTGGGGCGAGCGCACACTGGCAGAAACTGCTGTTTATTACCCAGTCGCTGAGGAGGCATAACCAGTTAATGACTTAAGTAACTTCAGCAAGAAACATAAATGACAAACAAGTCCGTCTCATGAGGATGCTTGAATTATGCAACCACTATAAATAAAGAAAGAAAAAACACAGGAATCCACCTTTGTGACAAGAAAACTGGAAGCAAAATTCAAAGTGAGAATACTAAGAGAAAAATTCCCCTGCAAAACAAACATGAAATGCTTCTGTAAGAATGAGCCGGCTTTCAATTTGTGCCATTGATTGTTTGTCCTCTCCATGAAATGGCTTTCAAACCACTTACAGTGAGCAGATGTCCTGTTTTGCGTGGGGTAGTCCTGTAGTTCCCAGGAAAAAACAGGACATCTGGCTATAAAGCTACAGCCTAAAGCTTTCTGTAGAGACAGAGGAAAAAACGGTTTGTCTGGCTCCTTCTCCACCCTAAAATATCGAAACTTTTACCTTGTGTAAGATCTACCCCACTGTCTGATTTTGATTTATTTGAACAAATTTGTAATAGATCATTTTTCACACTACCAAAATATCAGTTTAAAAAAGCAGTAGTTGGAGAACTGCAGACGCTACTTCAGAAAATCTGCAACACTATCATTAGACGCCACCTATATAATCACCACTTCTGTGTGAGGGTTTAAAAAAGCCTTTCTGTCATCAAATAACAAACTACAGTTTGCCAAAGTCACTTTCAGTGGAACTGGGTTGTGTCGAATGAGACCAAAACTAACAAAAATGAGGTTGAAAACAACACTATAGGCATTTGTCATTGACAGATGTTTCCTGCAAAGGCCCCAAGACAACTTTGAATGGTATCATAAATATGTTAAATCAACAGCTGACTGATCCTGGCCGTGGTCGGACATTTATGCGATCCAAAGCACACCCCAAAATCACACAAACCCCAAATAAACACAACAATGACTAGAGAATCCGGGTTTTTCCATGCCCATATTAATCCAGCAGAACAACAAGGTTGTTTGCCTGGGTTTCACAGAAACTGTAAAAAGGTCATAACTCCCCCTAGTGGTTAATATGTGCTGTACACACACACACACACACACACACACGGCCTGGATGACATTAAGCTGAAGACTGAACACTAAGCCAGCATCACAGATACTCATAACACCTAAACAGACACAAATCACTCATTTTTACCTCGACATAACAATAAATGTCCACTTCTGTTCTCCAAGTCCAGACGGTTGGGTAATAATGACCAAATTCTCCTTTTTGAGGCAAAGTATTACTTTAAGAGCTTAATCAGAGTTGAATCAGAGTTCGTGAATTCAAAGCCATTGGAGATGAAGTTAATATGACATGCACATGCCAAAGCTCAAGACGTACTGACAAGTTTGTTTTCTTGGTTTGTGTTCATTGCATGAGTGATTCGGACATCTTCAGCCTGTGCTCGCACTCAATGCAAAGCCTCGGTTCAGAGCCACTGATTAAACTATAGACTTTATTATAGAAATTAGTACGCTGACATTCAAAAGTTTGGGGTCGGTAAGATTCTTTAAATGTAAGTCTCTTCTGCTCACCAAGACTGCATTTATTTGATCAACAATACTGTAAAATTGTGAAATATTATTACAATTTGAAACCGCTGTTTTCTATGTGCATATATTGTATATTGTAAATTATTCCTGTGATCAAAGCTGAATTTTCAGCATCATTACTCCAGTCTTCATGATGCTTCATGTGGTTTTTCAGCATTTATTTATACACTTTATAATAACTGCATGCTATGAATCATTAGTTAAGCATTAGTAAATAGTTAGTTCATCATTTATAAAGCATTAATATACATTTATAAACAGTTTATAAATACAAAATGCTTTATTCTTGATTTATACGCATAAATGTAAGTAAATTATTAATAAACTATTTAAATGTACATACATCTTATCATTTAGACATATTACTCAGTGTGTTAATACATGCTTTATATTATTTAACTTTTTTAACTATTTTTTATTAACTCTGTTGTGTTTGTTTACTTTTTCTGTTTAGAAGAGCCTTTAAATCTCCTTTGTAAATGCTTTACCAGGCATTAATAGTCCTTAATTTAGATGAACTCACAAAAATAGTTAACTAACCACTATTACATTTTTTTATAACTACCTGAATTACTCATGAATTACAGTTGGAATACGTGTTAATAAAGCATTTATTAACACACTGAGTAATATATCTAAATAATAAGATGTATAAATGTACATTTAAATAGTTTATTAATAATTTACTTACACTTACACATAATGTAATACATAATTTAGAAACGATAAATCGATCATTAATAAAGTATGAAAATACAATTATTAAACTCATTATAGATATGCTTATAAACCAAGTATAAAGCATTTATAGCTGTATTTTAAACTGTTCATTAATGTCTATTAATGCTTTATAAATTATGTATTAACTATTTACTAATGACTTATACCATGCAGTTATTATAAAGTGTAACCGGCAAATCTTTTGTAACATAACTGACACTTTTTAATCAAATGAATGCGTCTTTGATGAATCTAAGAATATTAAAAACTCGTACTGACCCCAAACATTTGTACAGTAGTGCATATAAAACATGTGTGTGTGTGTGTGTGTGTGTGTGTGTGTGTGTGTGTGTGTGTGTGTGTGTGTGTGTGTGTGTGTGTGTGTGTGTGTGTGTGTGTGTGTGTGTGTGTGTGTGTGTGTGTGTGTGTGTGTGTGTGTGTGTGTGTGTGTGTGTGTGTGTGTGTGTGAAACTTCTCTCCAGACTCACTTGGCGAGCTTCATCTCGATCTGCTGGCGTATCTCCTGACGTTCCTGATCGCTGCGCACGGGGAAGATGTTCCTGTCCTCCAGCTCCTGCTTACTGGGCCGGTTACGCAGCTTCACCGCCAGAAGCTCTTTCCTTATCCGTCGAGGAAGTGTGCCTGCACACACACACACACACACACACACACACACACACACACACACACACACACACACACACACACACACACACACGATCATTAATGATGGTGAAATGGACTAAGATCAGAAATCTGCACAAACAAGGGTCAATTATAGGCACATTCATTCCCCCGACATAACATATAACATAACATAACATAACATAACATAACATAACATAACATAACATATAACTTATCATTTATAACATATAACTTATAACATATAACATATAACATAATTTCAATATTCATTAAATAAAACTAATGTATATTGGTGTAAAAATTATTTAGAATATAGTGGCATTAACACAACAACCAATAATTTTTCTCCAAATAAACTTTTTTCAAAAGTATTTGTTCCTCAGGCAGTGTCAGAGAAGAGCTGGAGATGGAAATCTGATGTATGTGATGTGTGAGGAAAACAGAGATAAATCTGGGTATCTCTCACTTGTGAACAGAACATGTTTGTGTGTCATTTCCAGTCAATCTGTAAATGTTATTTTATAAATAATTGCCCATAAAATTAGCTTTAGCAAGTCTTTATTTCAATCTTAAAATGTCATTTTGTCATTTCCAAACATCTGGCTCTGGCTCATGCAAATGCTGTGACTTGTTCATGCCCTGTTTCAATCCCAGTGTTGCGTGTGTGTTTGCAGTGTGTGTTTCTCTCTGACAGCAGATGCATTAGAAGTAGGACACCAGATGTTGCTGACAAATTTTTCTGGAGAAAATGTGAGCAGTGCTTGCTTGTTTAACCCTTAAAACTACAATATGTAATTTTTTCCGCTACTCGGGGTCGCTAACCTCTTACAATAACACATGCGTAGGTTGATGACGCAGTGATAAGCCGAATCACGGAACTTGTCGTCATGCTGATGGATCTAATTATGTTTATAGGTGATAATGTTTATGGATGAGTGAATACATTCATGGTTTTTAACATGACTGTGGTACGAAGCAGGGTGCGATTGCTAACAAGAGACAGACCACACGCGAGTCCCGCGGATATAAAGGAGTGAGGACATTTCATTCTACCGAACTACACGCAAGTGCTGAATTAGCAGCTGAATCTACTCAAACTGCTCAGTTTATGTAACAAATTAAAATTGTGAGGTAACGCAGCGCTGTTTCTGTGTAGATGAGAGAAGCAAAGTGTGTGTGCGTTGTGCACACGCTACATTATGTCCAAGCATGCGTACACTTAAAATAGCATCTGAATAAACCGCCACTGTCTTTAGACTGGGTTTCTCCTGGTCAGTGGTGGAATTGTTTTATGAATCTGCAAAATATCACCAGGGAACGTTTGCGCCGGAACACACTCCTCTTTTCTCTGAACCGAGCCCAAGTTCATTCCCTAATTTACTGTCATGCAGGTGGAGGGAAGAGTCCGCTGTGCGTCGGGTGCAAAGTAGGAATGATACATGCGTCCAGTACAAAGTCATTTACGCTGGGTGCAAGATAGGGCCCAAAGTATGTTTGCCGTGATCCATAATGTTTTAACGAAACAACAACAGCGTAAGCGTGCCGCTAGACGTAGCGCAGTTGCCCACGTCTGTCGCCATGGTTACTATGGCAGTACATGCGGAAACCAAGGATAACGCTGATATTACGTCATTGACAGGCGAAAAGTGAACAGGGAAGGGGACTTTTTAAAATTGTGAATTTCTCTCAATTTACAAATTCTTGGAAACATTTAGGATAAAGTAAGTGCACAAAAGAAAGAAATATATAACACTGTGCAAGTGTTTTTGGGATATTTTGATACAAAATTCTTACATATTGTATTTGTAAATCCAGAGAAATTCCAGTTTTAAATATTGGCTCGTCCCTTGTCATTGTCGCCTATCAATGACGTAATATCCGCAATATTCCACTTGTAGAAACCATAGATATATATACTGTACATAGATACCTCATTAGTGGCCGTTTCAATGGGCCGCTATACGTAGCCCATGAGGAAGTTATGTGTACTTATCTATGATACAATATCTAGCACACGTTCAGTCATCATGGTCCACGATTATTGATTGGTGAGTACAGAAAAAAAAAATCTCGTTTTCGAGATGGAGAGAGCTTCGCGACAAACTTGGACTTGACAGAGACTCTGCTCTTGCATATGTTTTAAGAGACAGGTAAGCAAATATATATGATTTATTGTACACCTACAGTTATATTGCACTTTGTTTGTTTGTTTGTACGCTTTCGATCAAGTCTGGTGACCAAGCCTATGGCAGTGAAATTAAACACAGTATGTGTTGCACAAAAATATGTTTAGCTAATACTTGCAAATACTCTGGTTCAAATGTACTTTTAGCACGATTGTTTTAAACGCGTAAAACTGCGCAGCATTAACTCACCAAATCATTTGACAAATAGTCACATATCAGCAACAGGATAATATAGCATTACATGTCACGCTCCTTGCAGCTAATTCCTTACGATGACATAAAATAGTCTGATCAAACGTACAGGTAATACAAAAACTAATTTATTGCCTCATCTGTGAACATGATTCGTGAAATATATGAATTATACCATACATCTCTGGATGATGAAAACGGCATCTCTCATAGTTCTCTCCTTTATAGTGTCATCAAGCTTCGCCTCTGTTATTGGTTTGAAAATGCGACCTCTGGCGGCAAAAACTTACATATTGTACCTTTAAATGCATGAATGTTTCACAAATCACTATTGCCGGTACATATTTGGCTCTTTAGTGACCCGGATCTACATCTAACACGGATGGACCTTTACTGGGATATTTGTCTTACTTTTTCTACGGTAAGGATGCGGAGAATTGTCGTCCATCTTTTTTTACAGACTATGGTAAAAACATGACAAAAAAAATAAAAAATTGGTCTAAAATTCTAAAATAATAATTCTTTTTTACCGCTGATGTCCACGATCAACATGTGATGGAGAAAGAAACACACCAGAGATGACGGAGTCGTTCCAGCTGTCCTGGTCGCTGTAGTATTCATCCACACGCATGTTCTCCTTGTTCTCTTCTGCCTCTTTCTTGTTCTCCGCTTCTCCGCTCTGCTCGTTCTCAGCGCTGGCGGTGCGGGACACCCGTCCATCCGAGCGCCGTTTGGGCGAACCACGGATCTCCTTACTGTGGAAACTGACATTTAAAAGATCTGGTTGAAAAATGTCAATGCAAAACAATACAAACAATGCCATTCAGAATTACAGTGTGGATGAGAAACTTTTGGAAAACGCTAATGTGGACGGAGAGCGTTTTGAAACGAAAACACTGTTTTCAAATCTACTAATGTAGCCGTAACATAATGAGATCAAAAGTTACAGTAGAAACATCGTAACATTGTTACAAAAAAAAATATGTTCTGAATAAATGATTTGGGTGTGTGTGTGTGGGGGGGGTCATAGTTTTCACAAAAAAAGGATCATGTGACACTGACGACTGTAGTAATGATGCTGAAAATTCTGCTTTGTATTACAGGAATAAATTATATTTTAAACTATATTCAGATAGAAAGCAGTTGTAGTATTTCACAATATGACAGTTTTTGCTGTATTTTTGATCAAACACATGCAGCCTTGGTGAGCAATAAACTAAGGGCCCTTTTTTAAGGATCTAAGCACATGGTCTAAAGCTCTCGGCGCAAGAGCACTTACGGCGCGTCCGAATCCACTTTTGCTAGATTACTGCCGGGGAAAATGGTCGGTGCTCCCGGCGCATGGTCTAAAAGGATCGTCTCTATTCTCTTAATGAGTAAATAGTGTGTTTTGTCATGCAATAAACCAATTAGAGTTTCATCTCCCATTCCCTTTAAAAGCCAGTTGCGCTCACGCCATGGCGGATTCGCTATTTACATGAAGGAATTTGCAAGCGGAAAAACTGAACGTTTCTCTAGCGAGGAAACGGATCTGTTCGAGCGCAAGCTTAAAGCTGTGTGTGTGTGTGTGTGTTAAAACCCCAAACTTTTGACTACATAGCACACATTTCATATCAACTATTTTATATGGTTATTTTAGTAAAATGATGACAGAATTTGTCGGAATTAGTGAAGACCTGTGCTAACCTGTCCTGCCGGTGTTTGGAGGCCAGCGCCCGGTGCAGTTCCTCGATGATGCAGCTCGGGGGCAGATGGGGGTGCAGGACCCCCGAGTGAGGCGAGCCGGTGGGGGTGGAGATCCGGCCCCGCAGGGCGTCTTTGGGGAGGGTGAAGTTCCTGGGCAGAGTGGCTGGAGCCGGCCGGCCCTGATGAGAGTGGGTGTCTACAGGACAAGAAAAACAGGTCCCACTATATATTAAGTGGCTTTAAGTACTAAGTACTTACATTGAAATTAATCATTTGATACAGTGGACATAATGTGTACATGCACGTTTTTACATTGTACTTATATTTTGAAAATACCTGCATGTAATTACAGCTGTAATTAATTTATGTACCGGTAATTACATTTGTAATTACACTGTTGACCCTTCCTTTATACATTAACTCACCCTTAAACCTCACCTGACCCTAACCTTACCGTATCACACCTCAATAGCAGCACAAGTGTTTTACAATACAACCACAAGGAGTACAGGTGAAACTCGAAAAAAAATGAGAATATGATGCAAAAGTTCATTTATTTCAGTAATTCAACTTAAAAGGTGAAACTAATATATGATATATACTCATTACATGCAAAGTGAGATATTTCAAGATTTTATGTTATAATTGTGATGATTATGGCTTACAGCTTATGAAAACCTTTTCACAATATTCTAATTTAGAATTTGGGGTTTTCATAATCTGTGAGTCATAATCATCAACATTATAACAAATAAAATCTTGAAATATCTCACTTTGCATGTAATGTGTTGTGACTCATCAGACTCAGTCAGATCCATTTGCAACAGTTTATTAAATATATGCTCAAAGTTAACAGGCAGGGGTCCAATACCAGCGAAATACAGTGTAGCAGGGCAGGCGAGGCGAGAAGGAAACCAGGCAGGAGGTCAGGGGCAGGCAGCAGACGATACAAGATCCAGGAATCAGGCAGAAGGTCAATGGGCGGGCAGCAGACAATCGAAGAGTAGGGTTCAGCAAGGGTCATAAACAGAGGCAGGAAAACTTACTAGAAACGCTCAGAGATGTACACAACAGTGAAACAAGACTTCGCACAGAGTGTGCTGTTAGTGTGGTTTATATAGGGCTGGGAATGAGTAACAGCTGTGTGTGTGATCATTACTCACAGGTGGGAATTGAATCAGTGCATGAGTGAGGCATTGTGGGATTTGGAGTTCGGGAGACAGTCAGTATTCGGGCGAGGGCGCCCGTTGGTGGTTACTGGAGGAGATTGCGGGACTGGTAGTCGTGACAGAGCCCCCTCCCTGCGAGCGACTCCTGGCGCGAGGATGCTGGAGTCGACGGGGTCTACCACGTGGTCGAGGAGCAGGCTTGTTCGGGTGGTTTAGATGGAACTCCTGAGTAAGCGTGGGGTCCAGAATATCTTTGGCATTGACCCATGACCGTTCCTCTGGGCCGAACCCTTCCCAGTCGACTAGATACTGGAGATTGCCGCCCCGGCGCCTGGAGTCTAGTAGCTGGTGAACTTGATAGGCCTCTTCGCCCTCCACTAGGATGGGTTGGGGAGTGGGCTCTGCGGACCTCTCCTCTCCTTCCTCTGTGGGGTCTGTGGCCGGCTTGAGCAGCGATACGTGGAAAGTGGGAGCAATGCGAAGGTGGTTAGGCAGGGCAAGACGATAGGATACTGGGGTGATCTGCCGGAGGATTTTAAATGGACCCACATACCTTGGGCTGAGTTTCTTGCAGGGGAGCCGGAGGCGGAGGTCTCGAGTAGAGAGCCACACCCTCTGGCCAGGTTGGTACTCTGGATTGGGTCGGCGGTGTCGGTCGGCCTGTCTCTTGCAGCGATTTATGGCTCGTTGGAGGTGAGTGTGTGCAAGATTCCATGTCTCCTCACTGCGCCTTAACCAATCATCCACAGAGGGGACGTTAGTGGGTTCGCCGGACCATGGAAACAGGGGTGGTTGAAAGCCGAGGACGCATTGGAATGGGGTCAGACCCGTGGAGTGTTTTCGGATGGAGTTCTGGGCATACTCAGCCCACATTAAGTACCGACTCCAATCCTCTTGATGAAGGTGGCAGTAGGACCGAAGGAACCGGATAATCTCTTGGTTGAGACGCTCGACTTGTCCGTTGGCCTGGGGATGGTACCCGGACGTAAGGCTCACGTTAATCTGGAGCATCTGGAAAAAGGCTGCCCAGACTCGAGAGGTGAATTGGGGACCCCTATCGGACACGATATCTTCGGGCAGCCCGTAAAACCGGAACACGAGGTTGCAGAGGTGTTCAGCCGTCTGCAGAGCAGTGGGGAGTTTGGCGAGCGGAATGAGGCGACAGGCCTTGGAGAAACGGTCTACAACTGTGAGGATGGTGGTGTGACCGTCGGAGGAGGGTAAATCAGTAATAAAGTCGATGGCGATATGTGACCAGGGGCGTTGCGGGACAGGAAGTGGATGGAGTAGACCGGCGGGTAATAGTCGGGACGCTTTCTGAGTGTTACAGTTCTGGCATTGCTGGATGAACTTGCTGGCGTCGCGGACTAACGTGGGCCACCAGTAGTGGTTCTGGAGGAGTTGAATGGTGGCCGTGATTCCTGGGTGCCCTGAGCTGGGGAGAGCGTGGACGTGTTCCATGACCCTTTTCCGGAGTGCTTCGGGGACATGAACTTTATTGGGAGGACAGTTTGGAGGAACTTCTATCTGGGCATTGGCCTGACTGAGCTCGGTTTCCAAATCCCACTGGATAGGGCCGAGGACAAGGTCGGGGTTCAGGACTGTTTCAGGAGTCTGGGAGGTCAGGTCCGCGTCGTATTGGCGAGACATAGCATCGGCCTTAGTATTCTTGGATCCGGGACGGAAAGTGACTGTGAATTGGAACCGAGTGAAGAGCAGAGACCATCTGGCTTGTCTGGGGTTCAGCCTCTTAGCTGTGCGGAGGTACTCTAGATTCTTGTGATCCGTGAGTACAGTGAAGGGGTGTGAAGCTCCCTCCAGCCAGTGCCGCCACTCCTCAAAAGCAGCTTTCATAGCCAGTAGCTCACGATCACCTACATCGTAGTTCCGCTCTGCCGCGTTGAGCTTCCTGGAGTAGTAGGCACAGGGGTATAACTTGGGGGGAGATCCCTGTCGTTGGGACAGGATGGCGCCCAAGCCTGTGTTAGAAGCGTCCACTTCTACTACAAACGGCAACTCGGGATTGGGATGGTGCAGGATGGGGGCCGTGGTGAACCGTTGCTTGAGTTGGTTGAAGGCGTGAGTGGCGCCCTCATTCCAAGGGAGACGCGACGTGCTTTTCCGCACCAGAGAGGTAAGAGGCCCTGCCACCGTGCTGAAGTCCCTGATGAAGCGGCGGTAAAAGTTCGCAAATCCAAGGAAGCGTTGCAACGCCTTCAGAGAGGTGGGTTGCGGCCAGTCCAAAACTGCCTTGACCTTATTCTCGTCCATTGCTACACCGTCTGGACTGATGACATAACCCAGGAATGTTGTAGTGGTCTGGTGGAAATCACACTTCTCGATCTTAGCGTAGAGTTGATGCTGGATGAGTCTTTGGAGAACTGCCCGGACGTGCTGGATGTGGTCCTTTAAAGTGTCTGAATAAATCAGGATGTCGTCAATGTAGATTATGACAGTTCGGTGGAGCATATCTCGGAACACATCATTGATAAAAGACTGGAAGACGGCTGGACTATTTGCCAGGCCGAACGGCATAACAAGATATTCATAGTGCCCAGTGCAGGTGGAAAAGGCGGTTTTCCATTCGTCCCCTTCGCGGATGCGGATCAGGTTATAAGCGCACCGCAGATCCAGTTTAGTGTAGAATCTGGCCGTGCGAAGGAGTTCCAAGGCAGCGGGCACTAGAGGCAGCGGATAGCGGAATTTGATCGTGCAGTCGTTGAGAGCTCTATAATCAATACATGGTCGGAGGCCGCCGTCTTTCTTCTGCACAAAGAAAAACCCGGCCGATGCAGGGGACGTTGAGGGACGAATGAAGCCCTTCACGAGTTCCTCCTCAATGTATTTTCGCATGGCCTCGGTCTCTGGTTGGGAGAGCGGGAAAACTCGGCCCTTGGGAGGCGTGGTGCCTGGCACCAGATCGATAGCACAGTCATTGGTACGGTGAGGAGGGAGCCTGGAGGCTTTTGTCTTGCTGAAGGCCTCCGACAGATCGTGATACATGGATGGGAGGTGGTTCATCAAGGCCTCCTCCTGGGGCTCGATGATGCTTTGGACTGGGATTGGTGTGACAGTTGTGAGACAGGTAGCACGGCAGTTCTTTCCCCAGCAGACGATTTGACCGGTTGCCCACTGGATATGTGGGTCGTGCTTGCGGAGCCAGGGCAGGCCCAGGATGACAGGTGTGCGTGGTGCGTGAAGAATATAGAATTGGATGGTCTCACGGTGAAGAGCTCCAGTCCGCATGCAAATCTCTTGAGTGATGTGGGAAACCCGACCGGAGCCTAGCGGCCGCCCATCGACTGCTTCGACTGTGAGAAGGGAGGAACAAGGGATCAGAGCAATCTTGTGGTGCATGGCATAATCTCGGGACATGAAGTTACCGGCAGCTCCAGAATCTATTAAGGCAGGCGTGGAGACTACTTGGCCATTAATGATGAACTCAAGGGGTACAGATACACAGGAGTTAGGGTTGAGAGAATCAATGGTCAGACTCACCGGTGCCACATCTCTCAGAGGGGGTCGTGAAGGACAGTGAAGACGGAAGTGACCAGCCCCGCCACAGTACAGACATAAGTTCTGAGACCTTCGTCGCTCCTTCTCCTCCTGGGTGAGCCGGGAGGCGTTTATCTGCATGGGCTCACTGGTCTCCGTTGAAGCTGGATCGGAGGTTCGAGAAGTGGGAAGGTAGCGGGAGGTAGAGACAGGGCGATGGTTAGGGCGGCGAGATCGCATCAGATTATCTATTTGGATGGACAGATGGATGAACTGATCAAGGTCTCTCCCCTCATCGCGACAGGCCAGCTCCGCTTGCAGCTCGTGGGCTAAGCCTCGCCGGAAGACCACCTTCAGTGCATTATCGGTCCAGTTCGTCTGAGCCGCGAGGGTGCGGAACTCGAGGGCATACTCAGCGGCAGTGGACCGGCCCTGCGTGAGTTCTAGGAGACGATCCTCCGCTCCTTTACCCTCCTTGGAGTGTTTCGAAAACTGCCTGGAACCGCTGAAGAAATTCTGCGAACGTGGAAAAGGAGGTACCGTCTGATCTCCAAACCGCTGTGATCCAGTCCAGAGCGCGACCGGTGAGCAGTGAGCAAACGAAGGCGATTTTACTGGCATCAGTGGAATGAGATGTGGGTTGTTGGGCAAGATATAGCGAGCACTGGAGAACAAAGCCCTTGCATTTACTTGGGTTCCCCTCAAACTTCTCGGGAAGTGCAAGGCGGGGACTCGTGCCCGTAGGGGGTTGGAACTCGGGAACGTGGGCAGCAGGTGGAAGCGTAGGCACCGGAGGCGGATCCGAGGCAGAGGTTTGCAGTGCTTGGACCGCTTTTATCAATTCTTCGGTTAATGAAGTCAGGCGGTTTAGTTGGTGATGATGGGCAGCAAGCTGGCTGGCTTGGGCGGCGAAAGCAGCGGACAAAGCAGACACCGTTGCTGGATCTTCAGCGGGCGAAGTCTTCTGTTGTGACTCATCAGACTCAGTCAGATCCATTTGCAACAGTTTATTAAATATATGCTCAAAGTTAACAGGCAGGGGTCCAATACCAGCGAAATACAGTGTAGCAGGGCAGGCGAGGCGAGAAGGAAACCAGGCAGGAGGTCAGGGGCAGGCAGCAGACGATACAAGATCCAGGAATCAGGCAGAAGGTCAATGGGCGGGCAGCAGACAATCGAAGAGTAGGGTTCAGCAAGGGTCATAAACAGAGGCAGGAAAACTTACTAGAAACGCTCAGAGATGTACACAACAGTGAAACAAGACTTCGCACAGAGTGTGCTGTTAGTGTGGTTTATATAGGGCTGGGAATGAGTAACAGCTGTGTGTGTGATCATTACTCACAGGTGGGAATTGAATCAGTGCATGAGTGAGGCATTGTGGGATTTGGAGTTCGGGAGACAGTCAGTATTCGGGCGAGGGCGCCCGTTGGTGGTTACTGGAGGAGATTGCGGGACTGGTAGTCGTGACATAATGAGTATATATCATATATTAGTTTCACCTTTTAAGTTGAATTACTGAAATAAATGAACTTTTGCACCATATTCTCATTTTTCCAGTTTCACCTGTACAGTACATTGTACTTATTTTTCGATGTAAGTACACTTAAAGCCACTTAAAATAAAGTGGGACCGAAAAAGAATCCTTTTGTAATTATGTTTCATCGTTAGACTCCGTTGGTCAAATCTAGAAAACAGGTATACATGCACCATGTGATGAACTGATACTGACTGTCCAGACTGCTCAGTCTATTGAGCAGCTTCACTGGGAGTTTGGCTGGAGGAGTGCGAACTTCTCTGAGCGGTTTATCCTCCTTTCTCTCCTCGTGGCCCTCGAGGGCCCCGACACCGGCCCCTCTGCTCGAGGCCTCTACACTCAGCTTGTCCTCGTCCTCACTTTGCCCAAGTTCCCCTTCTGTTTCCGTCATCTCTGTGGTGTCTCGTGCTGAAAAGAGATCAGGAATGTGTGTTCTGTGATCTCTGACGCCACCTAGTGGTAAATCAGTGATGCTCATTCTTTCAAGACAACAGATGTGTGTTCATTTCCCACCTTTGAGTCATCACTTACAAAATCATATTCATAAAAAGACACACATGGTTTAGAATGGTTAAAGTCAACATGAAACGGCATCCGCAGCCCATTTTACTTCCCTAATGACGCATATTCTGAAACTGACTATTATAAAATCAGACAGGACTTGATTTTATTGATTGGGAATTGATTGGATGGGTATTTCATATCAGATTGGGGTCAAACCTGAATGCGAGTTTGCAATGAATTGTGGGGGATTTACTCCTTACCAACAACACACTTTTCTGAAGAGGCTGTTTGAACAGGACGTGCACTGAAAACAAATTGGTGTGGTATTTACTAATTGATGAGTGATTTAATAATTTTCACAGAGAAATTGGTAGTAAATTTCACAAATAATTACAAAGAATTTATTTAAATTAAACGTGACATTTTAAAGTGAAAAGACTGAAACAATATTTTATTTTAAAACGTACTCTAATAATCTTTGTTTTATTCACAAAATTAGAAAAATATTTGTTTATACACTGTGGAAGCTGAAGGTCAAGTTCTACATTACAATACAATAACATTATTGTAATTTTTTTACAAATAATTTATTAATTATTGATATTTAAGGAAGGAATATTTAAGGAAGACTATATTGCCTTTTACAATAGCCTAAAATCGTGCATAATAGATGCGCCCCTATTATGCTTTTTGGATATTGAGCTGTTTGTGAATGTAAAAGGTCTGCAAAGTTTCACAAATCAAAGATAAATGGAGTTTTTGTCTAGCAGAAGACAGGAGTGATTCAGAAGTGACGAACTGCCTGAAACAAGTCGTCAGTAACTCCAGTCTCACTTCCTGCTGAATCTAGGCAGGTTTGTAACAAATCACAACAAACTGGGCAATCTGACCAATCAGAGCAGGGCAGCTCTCAGAGAGGCGGGGTTTAGAGAGACCGAATCCTTCATCAAACCGTTTGATGCTGCAGTGGATATTATGAGGAAATAAAAGTGTTTTAGATCTTGGATGCAAACATGTTGTGGGAGACTCCAAAACAAAATTAGAAACTTTAAAATAGCATACTTTAATGTTACTGTGCATAACGTTGAGAGAAGCTTGTCAAGTTCTGAGAATATTCCCTGTTAGCTGGGAATTAAATGGTCAATATTTATTTTCTATTGGACTAAAAGTTTCAGTCAGGATTCAGGCCACATCATAGCACAGAAACTGCGCTGGTTAAAATTACAAATGATTTACTTTTAGCTTCTGACCAATGCTGTATCTCAATACTAGTTTTACTCGATCTTAGTGCTGCGTTTGACACTATAGATCATAAAATACTCTTAGATCGACTTCAAAATTACATTGGTGTTCAGGGACAGGCATTAAGCTGGTTTAGATCGTACCTATCAGACCGTTACCATTTTGTCCATTTAAATGGGGAAAAATCAAAGATAACGTCAGTAAATTATGGAGTGCCGCAGGGATCTGTATTAGGCCCCCTGCTATTCACAATTTATATGCTGCCACTTGGTAATATTATAAGAAAACATGGAATAAGTTTCCACTGTTATGCTGATGACACTCAATTATATATTTCATCAAGACCAGATGATAACACTAAATTATCTAAAATGACAGAGTGTGTTAAAGATATAAAATATTGGATTACGTGTAATTTTCTTCTATTAAATTCAGATAAAATGGAGGTATTACTGATTGGTCCAAAAAACTGCCCACAAAACCTCTTACAATACAACCTTAATCTAGATGGACGTCCTGTTACTTTATCCTCTACAGTAAAAGATCTGGGTGTTATACTAGACCGCAACTTGTCTTTTGAAAATCATATTTCAAATGTCACAAGAACAGCCTTTTTCCACCTTAGAAACATTGCTAAGCTACGTAATGCTATCAGTTTCTGATGCAGAAAATTTAGTTCATTTTCAGTGCAGTTGTAGTTTCACATTCTGGGGTGTGTTTCCCGAAAGCATCGTTAGCTAACTATGTTCGCAAGTTCCGTCGTTATCAGCAGTTCTGAGTCTGTGTTTCCCGAAAACATCGTTCTAACGAACATTCGCAAAGAGCTGTGTATGTTTGGAGCGACAGATCTCGACCTGTGGTTAGATGAAGAGTTTCATGTTTGCATGACATGTGGACTCAATAAATCCTGATCTTGAGCAAAATAAGCAAGCTGACATTCAGTGCAATCTATATATTTTATTTAGAATACAAATGTAAGTTATGTCTTTTAGTTTGTCAAGAGATTTAAAGCGTCATTTTGGAAGTTCGTATGTGCGAACGTGCTCTAGTGCGTAACAACGAGCCTATGAGTGAATCTGGAAATAAACCAAAATAACTGAGAAAAATTCCTCAGATGCCATGTCTGTAATTTATAGCAAAACATCTAGCATTAAATCGATCTCAAACAGATTCATTAAAAGTGTTTTTATTTAGTTATTACTCCACCACCTGCGTGACATCATCAACCAGTGGTTTATCGACCAATTTGAAACAATATGGTTTCGGGAAACAGTCGTGATTAGCTAGTTGATTTCTTCAATGATGCATCGTACTATAGCAGTTAAAGGTTGTATCAGCGATTTCAGGCCCAAACATATATTATCACATTCATCTAATCTTTCCTGACGATCCGCTAGCTGCCCACCCCATAAGCAGGCCGTCAAAAAAACGCGTCTCTGTAGGCAGCCTCGCTCTGAGATCTGCACACAAAAACAACTGGTTTCACCAACCACTCAAAACCAAAATAAACAGTGTTCAACCAATCACCGACAGGGACTGGGTGTTGTGAGTTTTTGCGCTCGTGCACGGTGACGGAAAGAAATTAAAGTAAAAAAAAAAAAAAACTTTTTTTTTAAATCGGACGCCGAGGTTGCACTGTTTCTTCAGGACAGGCGAGTAGCTGCTAGTGCTGACTTGTTTGGATGTGAACTGTGTGTGAGAATATCCTTCTTGAAATAATATGAGCGAAGCTCGACTAAACTTGGGTAGCTCTAGCTGAGAAATGCGCGTGCATGATCCTTTTTTTCATGATGCACGAAACGGGAGGGAGGGGCGAGCTAACTTGGTTTGTTTGGGATCTCGCTTCAAACACAAACAGAAGTGACGTCACCCACAATCGCTGATACAACCTTTAAGCAGCGAGTTACGTCGATGTACGGGAAAGAGACCCCTGTTTAGCAAAAGACCAAACATTCATGAATCCCGACCTGTAGACAGATTGTCCTCATCAGATCCCAGATCCTCGGAGTTGCTGGCCAGTGGCGCCATGGGCTCGTCCTCTCGGTCCTCGGCGTCTGAGTCCTCGAGCGATGGGCTTCCCGGATCGTCTGCGTTCCCACCACAGGCCAGGCCAGACTCTGAGCATGGGGAAAACCGGACAGTTTTAAAGGGATAGTTCACACAAAAATTTAAATTAGCCCATGATTTACTCACGCTCAAGTCATCCTAGGTGTATATGACATTCTTCATTCAGACGAATACAGTCGGAGTTCTAAAAATGTTCTGGCTCTTCCAAGCTTTATAATGGCAGTGAATGGCTGTTTCTGTTTTGAAGTCCATAAAAGTGCATCTATCCATCATAAAAGTGCATCTATCCATCATAAAAGTGCCTCTATCCATCATAAAAGTGCATCTATCCATCATAAAAGTGCATCTATCCATCATAAAAGTGCCTCTATCCATCATAAAAGTGCATCTATCCATCATAAAAGTGCCTCTATCCATCATAAAAGTGCATCTATCCATCATAAAAGTGCCTCTATCCATCATAAAAGTGCATCTATCCATCATAAAAGTGCATCTATCCATCATAAAAGTGCATCTATCCATCATAAAAGTGCATCTATCCATCATAAAAGTGCATGTGCTCTACAGGGAGCATTTGGCAGTGAAGAGAGTGATGTGTGTGCTTCTCAGTGAGTTTGGCAGTGTTGGTGCAGTGAGTATGGCAGTGTTGGTGTAGTGAGTTTGGCAGTGTTGGTGCAGTGAGTTTGGCAGTGTTGGTGCAGTGAGTTTGGCAGTGTTGGTACAGTGAGTTTGGCAGTGTTGGTTTAGTGAGTTTGGCAGTGTTGGTGCAGTGAGTTTGGCAGTGTTGGTGCAGTGAGTTTGGCAGTGTTGGTGCAGTGAGTTTGGTAGTGTTGGTGTAGTGAGTTTGGTAGTGTTGGTGCAGTGAGTTTGGTAGTGTTGGTGCAGTGAGTTTGGCAGTGTTGGTGCAGTGAGTTTGGCAGTGTTGGTGCAGTGAGTTTGGCAGTGTTGGTGCAGTGAGTTTGGTAGTGTTGGTGTAGTGAGTTTGGCAGTGTTGGTGCAGTGAGTTTGGCAGTGTTGGTGCAGTGAGTTTGGCAGTGTTGGTGCAGTGAGTTTGGCAGTGTTGGTGCAGTGAGTTTGGTAGTGTTGGTGTAGTGAGTTTGGCAGTGTTGGTGCAGTGAGTTTGGCAGTGTTGGTGCAGTGAGTTTGGCAGTGTTGGTGCAGTGAGTTTGGCAGTGTTGGTGCAGTGAGTTTGGCAGTGTTGGTGCAGTGAGTTTGGCAGTGTTGGTGCAGTGAGTTTGGCAGTGTTGGTGCAGTGAGTTTGGCAGTGTTGGTGCAGTGAGTTTGGCAGTGTTGGTGTAGTGAGTTTGGCAGTGTTGGTGCAGTGAGTTTGGCAGTGTTGGTGCAGTGAGTTTGGTAGTGTTGGTGTAGTGAGTTTGGTAGTGTTGGTGCAGTGAGTTTGGCAGTGTTGGTGCAGTGAGTTTGGCAGTGTTGGTGCAGTGAGTTTGGCAGTGTTGGTGCAGTGAGTTTGGTAGTGTTGGTACAGTGAGTTTGGCAGTGTTGGTTTAGTGAGTTTGGCAGTGTTGGTGCAGTGAGTTTGGCAGTGTTGGTGCAGTGAGTTTGGCAGTGTTGGTGCAGTGAGTTTGGCAGTGTTGGTGCAGTGAGTTTGGCAGTGTTGGTGCAGTGAGTTTGGCAGTGTTGGTGCAGTGAGTTTGGCAGTGTTGGTGCAGTGAGTTTGGTAGTGTTGGTGCAGTGAGTTTGGTAGTGTTGGTGTAGTGAGTTTGGTAGTGTTGGTGTAGTGAGTTTGGTAGTGTTGGTGCAGTGAGTTTGGTAGTGTTGGTACAGTGAGTTTGGCAGTGTTGGTTTAGTGAGTTTGGCAGTGTTGGTTTAGTGAGTTTGGCAGTGTTGGTGCAGTGAGTTTGGCAGTGTTGGTGTAGTGAGTTTGGTAGTGTTGGTGTAGTGAGTTTGGTAGTGTTGGTGTAGTGAGTTTGGTAGTGTTGGTGCAGTGAGTTTGGTAGTGTTGGGGCAGTGAGTTTGGCAGTGTTGGTGCAGTGAGTTTGGTAGTGTTGGTGTAGTGAGTTTGGTAGTGTTGGTGCAGTGAGTTTGGTAGTGTTGGTGCAGTGAGTTTGGCAGTGTTGGTGCAGTGAGTTTGGTAGTGTTGGTGCAGTGAGTTTGGTAGTGTTGGTGCAGTGAGTCTGGTAGTGTTGGGGCAGTGAGTTTGGCAGTGTTGGTGCAGTGAGTTTGGCAGTGCTGGTGCAGTGAGTTTGGCAGTGTTGGTGCAGTGAGTTTGGCAGTGTTGGTGCAGTGAGTTTGGCAGTATTGGTGCAGTGAGTTTGGCAGTGTTGGTGCAGTGAGTTTGGCAGTATTGGTGCAGTGAGTTTGGTAGTGTTGGTGCAGTGAGTTTGGCAGTATTGGTGCAGTGAGTTTGGTAGTGTTGGTGCAGTGAGTTTGGTAGTGTTGGTGCAGTGAGTTTGGTAGTGTTGGTGCAGTGAGTTTGGCAGTGTTGGTGCAGTGAGTTTGGCAGTATTGGTGCAGTGAGTTTGGTAGTGTTGGTGCAGTGAGTTTGGCAGTGTTGGTGCAGTGAGTTTGGTAGTGTTGGTGTAGTGAGTTTGGTAGTGTTGGTGCAGTGAGTTTGGCAGTGTTGGTGCAGTGAGTTTGGCAGTGTTGGTGCAGTGAGTTTGGTAGTGTTGGTGCAGTGAGTTTGGTAGTGTTGGTGCAGTGAGTTTGGTAGTGTTGGTACAGTGAGTTTGGTAGTGTTGGTGCAGTGAGTTTGGCAGTGTTGGTGCAGTGAGTTTGGCAGTGTTGGTGCAGTGAGTTTGGCAGTGTTGGTGCAATGAGTTTGGTAGTGTTGGTGCAGTGAGTTTGGCAGTGTTGGTGCAGTGAGTTTGGTAGTGTTGGTGCAGTGAGTTTGGCAGTGTTGGTGCAGTGAGTTTGGTAGTGTTGGTGCAGTGAGTTTGGCAGTGTTGGTGCAGTGAGTTTGGTAGTGTTGGTGCAGTGAGTTTGGTAGTGTTGGTGCAGTGAGTTTGGCAGTGTTGGTGCAGTGAGTTTGGTAGTGTTGGTGCAGTGAGTTTGGCAGTGTTGGTGCAGTGAGTTTGGTAGTGTTGCTGCAGTGAGTTTGGCAGTGTTGGTGCAGTGAGTTTGGCAGTGTTGGTGCAGTGAGTTTGGCAGTGTTGGTGCAATGAGTTTGGTAGTGTTGGTGCAGTGAGTTTGGCAGTGTTGGTGCAGTGAGTTTGGTAGTGTTGCTGCAGTGAGTTTGGCAGTGTTGGTGCAGTGAGTTTGGTAGTGTTGGTGCAGTGAGTTTGGCAGTGTTGGTGCAGTGAGTTTGGCAGTGTTGGTGCAATGAGTTTGGTAGTGTTGGTGCAGTGAGTTTGGCAGTGTTGGTGCAGTGAGTTTGGCAGTGTTGGTGCAGTGAGTTTGGCAGTGTTGGTTTAGTGAGTTTGGCAGTGTTGGTGCAGTGAGTTTGGCAGTGTTGGTGCAGTGAGTTTGGCAGTGTTGGTGCAGTGAGTTTGGCAGTGTTGGTGCAGTGAGTTTGGCAGTATTGGTGCAGTGAGTTTGGTAGTGTTGGTGCAGTGAGTTTGGCAGTGTTGGTGCAGTGAGTTTGGCAGTATTGGTGCAGTGAGTTTGGTAGTGTTGGTGCAGCGAGTTTGGCAGTGTTGGTGCAGTGAGTTTGGCAGTGTTGGTTTAGTGAGTTTGGCAGTGTTGGTGCAGTGAGTTTGGCAGTGTTGGTGCAGTGAGTTTGGCAGTGTTGGTGGAGTGAGTTTGGCAGTGTTGGTGCAGTGAGTTTGGTAGTGTTGGTGCAGTGAGTTTGGCAGTGTTGGTACAGTGAGTTTGGCAGTGTTGGTGCAGTGAGTTTGGTAGTGTTGGTGCAGTGAGTTTGGCAGTGTTGGTGCAGTGAGTTTGGTAGTGTTGGTGCAGTGAGTTTGGCAGTGTTGGTACAGTGAGTTTGGCAGTGTTGGTGCAGTGAGTTTGGTAGTGTTGGTGCGGTGAGTTTGGCAGTGTTGGTGTAGTGAGTTTGGCAGTGTTGGTGCAGTGAGTTTGGCAGTGTTGGTGCAGTGAGTTTGGCAGTGTTGGTGCAGTGAGTTTGGCAGTGTTGGTGCAGTGAGTTTGGTAGTGTTGGTACAGTGAGTTTGGCAGTGTTGGTGCAGTGAGTTTGGCAGTGTTGGTGCAGTGAGTTTGGCAGTGTTGGTGCAGTGAGTTTGGTAGTGTTGGTACAGTGAGTTTGGCAGTGTTGGTACAGTGAGTTTGGCAGTGTTGGTGCAGTGAGTTTGGCAGTGTTGGTGCAGTGAGTTTGGCAGTGTTGGTGCAGTGAGTTTGGTAGTATTGGTGCAGTGAAGAGAGTGATGTGTGTGTTTCTCACCCATGCCAGCCTCTGCCAGGCCCTTTCTGACGAGATCCTCATGATTTTGCCTGCTGGGCACTTTCCTCTCCAGCGCTGCGGATGCCATCAGATAGAGTTACATATAAATCTCACTGAACACAAACACTACAACCCTGCCGTCGGTAAATCAATCTCTAATGCTTTTGGAGAGATACTAATAATCCTCTATACAAAATAAGAGCTTTCAAAATGAATGTGATTTTGTATGTAATAAATAAAAACAATGTACATTTTTTAACACAATTAAAAAGTTCATTCAATTTGTTATTAGAACTCTTTCATTCCACCAACAGTAAGCAATTACAGGTATAAGGTCAAGCTTTATTCATAATAAAAGTCATAACTAAAGAATGATGTCAAGGATATTTTTTCAGGTGGAAACTGCTAAAAATAAAAAATAGTTCTAAAAACCCATTTAATTACAAATCATTAGAAAAGTTGTTGAAACTTCTGTAATTATGGAATTTAATTATTTTAATAATTATAATTTAAATATGTATAATTATTTTATTTTATTATTATTATTATTTTAATATATATATTTATACATTTAATATTTATAATAAAGAGTAGAGTTGATGACGTTTATTTGATGGGGAAATAATGATCAATGTGATCTTTATACATTATTTTCACAACATTTAGATTGTTTATAACTCACCTGTAGAGCCCTGCCTCAGCTTTTCATTTTTCTTTTTCCTCCACTTCCAGGGCTTGAAGATTCGTCCCAGGCTGGCCAGTTTACTGTTGCGGCGGATGGGGGGAGTTCGGACCCCGGACACCAGACAACCAGAATGAAGTGTTCTGTGCTGATCTATCACATCTACGGCACAAAAACACACACGCAGAAGTGAAGTTTGCATCTCTCAGTTTATAAAAAACAAGCAATAATCATATTTGCAGTAATGCACTTTAATGCAGCTGTGTTCTATGAGTGCAGTTTTTACAAACTTCAGGACAAGTGTTTCTGAAGTAATCAACAAGAACACTGCTTCAGCATTAAATGAAGCATTTAAAACGCATCTCCATCTGGTTTGAGTCGGCCTGTTTCCGTCAGAATGAATCCAGTCCTATTTGAGGTTCTAAAAGTTCTGTTTATATGAATATATTTCAATACCCTGGAAATCCAGAGTTCTCGCGAGAGCACAATTTGAATTTGCTCAGCGAGTTCACTCTGGTGTCGAGTAATAATACTCATTAAATATGCCCCTCTATCTGAGCTGCACCAATCACATCGGGTTGTCTGATATAGGCGGGCCAGAGGCGAGATGACATTAGTCATTAGTAAACACTGCAAGATGGCTGTGGATGAACACCGGTTGTTTGAAACGGCTTTGGCCGCTACAATGAAAGATTTAGACTTGCCTTTATCTCTAAAAGAGGAACAGAAGACGGCGCTCGAATCGCTCCTTTGCAAGAAGGAAGTTTTTGCTGTTTTGCCGACCGGATACGGCAAAGGTATAATCTACCAGTTAGCTCCGCTCAAGTTCGACCCGAGGACAGACACGAGAGGCGGGAACAGAGTACCGTTAGACGTGATAAATGTGAATGTGGCGAGCAGGACGAGGTCGAGGGACGTGAGAGCGGCGCGAGACCGGTGGCGTGATTAATGATGAGCGACACCTGCGCGACGCACCGGTCTCGTATCTCTCACGGAGGAGTGGAGGCATAAAAGGAGGAGCGACGACAGTGAAGATCGAGAGAGGACAGGCCTGTGTTTGTGTTGTGTTTTATTTCTGTAGCCAGCAGTCGTCCGCGAGGGACTGCTGGCTTATACTTTCATTTTGTATTTGTTTATTTATTTATTAAAATGTTTGAACGTTCGCCGGTTCCCGCCTCCTTCTTCCCATAACATCTAACCTTGTTACACTGGTGCCGAAACCCGGGAAGGAGGAGGAACGTGCTGTCAAAGAGCCCTCGCCGCTGTGGAATTCGCGGTGCCATCGAGCATGGTGGGCAGTTTCCGTCACCATGGACGCTCGAGGCGGCGCGCTGGAGTTGCCCGGGAGACGGTCGAGCTCGCGGCCGGCCGCCTGGGTGCTGGAGGGGCGGCTGCCGTCCGTGAGGGAGTGGAGGAGTCGCCGCCGTTCGCCGTGGGCCGGAGCCTGCTGCCATCCGCCATGACGGGGAGGAGCAGGGAACGGGGGACTCCGGCCGTCTGCCCGAACCCGGAGGAGTCGTCGCCGTCCACCAGGCGGCCGGAGTGTCGAGCCGTTCACTGAGGGCTATCCAGCGTCACTGCCAGGCACCGCGGAGAAGATCGCCCAGCTGGTGGAGGTCCAGATGACAGCGCGTTGTGGGAACCGGACCAATATATTTTTTTTTCCTCTCTCCCCTCTCTCGTCACTGTCGCTCCATGCTTCCGTCTCCTTTCTCTCGCCTCGTCTATCCATACCCCCACGTCCCGCGGCCACCGTGATCGGTTCCCCCGGAGGGAGGGGGAGGGGGGAGTTGAGCGCAGTCTCGTGGGTACCCCCCGGCCTGCGAGGGGCGATGGGGGTATGTGGCGAGCAGGACGAGGTCGAGGGACGTGAGAGCGGCGCGAGACCGGTGGCGTGATTAATGATGAGCGACACCTGCGCGACGCACCGGTCTCGTATCTCTCACGGAGGAGCGGAGGCATAAAAGGAGGAGCGACGACAGTGAAGATCGAGAGAGGACAGGCCTGTGTTTGTGTTGTGTTTTATTTCTGTAGCCAGCAGTCGTCCGCGAGGGACTGCTGGCTTATACTTTCATTTTGTATTTGTTTATTTATTTATTAAAATGTTTGAACGTTCGCCGGTTCCCGCCTCCTTCTTCCCATAACATCTAACCTTGTTACAGTGAAGTTGCAGAAGAAAGCTGAGGAGAATTAACACTACAATAGCCTGGATAGTTTGACCCAACTTTTCAAATGTAATCAACATGTTCCTCAGTACTAGATGTGTTGGGCTATTTAACATGACATTTTAATTATATTCTGCTGAAATAAACTAAATTACTCGATAAAAGATTTGTTCATTTTGCCGAAAGAGATTCAAAGATCCGAGTCAGTAAAATGATCCGAACTTCCCACCACTACTCTAGCTCAGCGTATGGGGCTTAGTGATGCGTCACCCCGTGTATTGCTGTGATTGGTCGTAGTGTTAGCCAATTGCGTGCAGTGAGATTTTCAAATGCATGCTTGGTGCCGCCCCTCGAGCTGGACGATTTTCATTAATCGACACCAGACCATTCATCTTTCAGATTTAGGTCTGGATTTCCAGGCTAATATTTCTATCCGATTCACATTAAATAGTTTCCAGTCATTGCGTTGAGAACCGAGGAAAGCTGGGATAACGTCATCAGAGCTACGGCAAGTATTAATGTCTGTTTTTTGTGTTTTTTTTCTTGATGACATATCTAAATAACAGACACATTTGTCAAAGTAAGTTTTTAGCAAACATTTCAGGTTTTTACATGACAGCTTTCTTAAATCTGATTGAGCCATTAATCCGATGCTAAACAACTGATTTGTGTGCACGTAAACATCGCTACTGACATGCATCACAAAACCGTTTACACCAGTATCTAGTGTCGAGCACTGGCATCAGACCCCCTGAGACAGATGTTGACAACAGCTGGAAGAGAGCCAGCGAGATCCACGGGGAGCGAGTGGTGTCTGTCGTGGCATTTGCTGAACCAACACGGTTTGTTTACCAAGGTAGAACAGCACATGGGTCATCTCTCCTGACGCTAAACATTAGTTGTAATCCAAAAGATAAAGACACACATGACAAACTGACCACACACAAAAAATGGATGGCTTAATCAGTCACTATTAGATCATATGGATAGGAGCCCATGTTGGCCCTACCACTCTTACTAAAATGAAGATGAAGTGATTTACTTTGTATTTGAATCGACAAACTGCAGGAGACTGCATTATATCTCCCTCAGAAACACACCACACAAACAACCGACTGTTTTAAAGTGCTCCATTATGCTATTTTAATGGTTCCTAATTTAGTTTTGGAGTCTAATACAACAGGTTTACACGCATCCAAGGTCAAAAAACACTTTAATTTCCTCATAATCTCCACTGCAGCGTCAGCTCTATTCTCAGTGTCTGAAACGGTCAATCGAGGATTCAGTCTCTAAACCCCGCCTCTCTGAGAGCTGCTCTGCTCTGATTGGTCGATCGGGTTGGAAAAATGTTCAGTTCCTCAGCTCTTAATACTCAGTGATACGAACAGTAACGATGGCGTCGGTTTTACCGTATCAATCTCATCAAAGTGGATTTGCTTTGTCAGCAGAAAACAGCGTCTTCTCCACATGAACAACACGAACCAAACTCTTCCAGTCTCAGATAAACTACTGTGTTTGAGGGTCAAAGTAGACGTTGTTCACGGCAGCCAATGAAGAACATAGACTGGCATTATGCAAATCTGTTACAACCCAGCGCAGATTCAGCAGGAAGTGAGACTGGAGTTACTGACGACTCGATTCAGTTCAGAATCACTTCTGTCTTTCTGGAGACAACAACTCTGTGAAACTTTGCAGATCTTTTACATTCACACACATCTTTATTACACACCACATGAAAGGGAATATCAGAAAAAGCACAATAGGGGCACTTTACAATATATTCTCCATGGAAATCAAGTCATCTGTGATTCAACTCCTGCAGCTCAAGGCACAAACTGCTTGTTTCACGGACAGCCGAGTGAAAGCGTCACAGGACTCCTGCGTCCCGAAGCCCGTCACACACGGACTCGAGAGGCTTGGAGAGCGAGCTGCGGGTCCGGCATTAGAAGCGTCTCTTCCCACACAGTCTGGCTGACGGAGAGCTCACACCTCGGGGAAACTGCAGATGAACCGTGGGCAGCGCTGAGAGCTTCTATCTCGGTCTGATTCTTACAGTCGTCACACCTAAACCGCATGAACGTGAAAAAACAACAACAACAACAACACCTGTTTATATCAGTGATGGCCGTGAAATCATATATAATTCGTTTTTATAACTAACTTAAAGTCTCCCTGTGGTGAAAATCCAGTTTTTAATGTTGTTTATGTGTCTATATGGTGTTTTTAATCTGCTTTAAGACAAACCATGTGTAAGTTCATAAGTGGACAGCATTGCTGAGTATTTTCTGCTTAAAACTGCAGTGAACCAAAGACAGTCTCAAAAACACGCTTTGAAATCGCTGGTGTTTCTGACGTCACACACTACCTTGTAACCAAGGCGGGGCTCATTTGCATATTCATAGAACCACGTATACTAAATGAGGCAAGGGTGTCGAATTACATTCAAGATATTTTAAGGCATGAATAATTTTTCTCAAGGGAAAAAAACGTTTCAAATATGTAATTTTGGTGATCAAAGATGAGTTTTAAGGGATAAAATTATTGACTAGGTTATTGCAATTCACACTGGAGCTAATAAACGTGTGTGTGTGTGTGTGTGTGTGTGTGTGTGTGTGTGTGTGTGTGTGTGTGTGTGTGTGTGTGTGCGTGCGTGCGAGAGTGTGTGTGTGAGTGTTTGTTTGTGTGCTTAATTTGTAAACATTTTAAGAAACACTGAATATGAATGCAATTAATGTCCTTTAAAGGTTGGTTTAAAGCACTTAATTAATGTCATTTTCCAGTTTCCCATGACATGACATAATCTAAAGTGAGAAATATTTACTGTTATGAAGTTATTAAAACATTATCTAAGTCTTTACATTTGAGCGAATTAAACAACAATAATTTATTAATTACAGTGACAATGAATGAAGAACGTGCTATTTGTATCTATTAATGTATTATAGTTAATAAACTATGAATTAACTAACAGTTTGCAAATTATTTGTAAGTACTTTATTACACTATACTTATAAAGGTCTTACCCATTTATTATTTGATCAGATTCTAAGGCTGGACTTGTTCTAGTAAATGAGTAATTCTGAACTTTAAAACGCATCAAAACAATATTAAAAATGCAGTGTTTTGTTTTGCTGGAGTGGTTATTCTCACTGTGTGTGTGTGTGTGTGTGTGTGTGTGTGTGTGTGTGTGTGTGTGTGTGTGTGTGTGTGTGTGTGTGTGTGTGTGTGTGTGTGTGTGTGTGTGTGTGTGTGTGTGTGTGAAGGAAGCACATCCTCCTCCAGCTGAACTCTTTATAAAACACTGCAGCTCCTCTCTCACCTGCTCAAACATCCACACGAGAAGCGCTCGTGTTCGTCTGCAAGACATCCTAAAGACTGACGCTGCGCTGCGCATTATGCGTATTAATGTACAGCACTTATATAACGGCATGTGGAGTGTCAGTAGCGAGCAGAAGATGCTTCTCAGTGCTGTCAGACTGAACCCAGACGACGTGGAGCAGGTCAGCTGACCGCGTCTCACTGTAGCAGAGCAGAATCCAGGTCAAGCCTGTTAGTTTCTGCAGCCGAAGCACAAGTCAGGGTCAGAGCGCCGTTGCCATGGTTACCCCTCAGAGGTGCAGCATCACTAACGGGGGTTGCCGGGCGGACGGGGAGGCTGTTGCCATGGTTACCCCTCCGGATGCTGGGGAGGCTGTTGCCACGCAGAGAGCATAGAGACCCACGGGAGCCAATCGGAGGCGAGCGACGAGGAACACACACCAGGCATCCCTCTATTTATAAGTTGTTTTGAAAAATCCATCATGGGTTGCTTAGTGTTCCATCATGGGATCAAAGTGTCATTTACAAACACATATTAAGAAATTAAACATAACTATGTTTCTTACTCAAGCACATAACAGCATAAATAGAGACGATATAATTAGAGCAGATGTTCCATAACAAACGCACTCACGCGCTATTTCTGCAAGTTCCCGCAGACGCTCGAGAGTTCAGCGCGCGGTGGAGCCTTAGGCGTGGTGTGTGTGTGTGTGTGTGTGTGTGTGTGTGTGTGTGTGTGTGTGTGTGTGTGTGTGTGTGTGTGTGTGTGACAGCTGTACTTTGAATCTTTGCTGCTTCCATGAACACAACAACAATAACCAAAAACTTCCTGAAGTGAGCGGTCACTCATTCCCGTAGCAGAACCCCTCGCGCGCGCGCTCACGTCTTCATCCCGCGGACCCGCGCGCGCGCGCCCTGACGGAACCCACAACTTTTGTCATGTCATTCGAATTTTGTAAAGCAATATTTTTCAAGACTTTTATCCAGCTTAAACTATAGAATTACGATTATAAATCTTATTTGCAGGGGGGGGGGGGACTTTGCAGGCAAGTGACCCCAATGTTTACACACACACACACACACACACACACACACACACACACACCATATAGAGGATGCTAATGTGAAGGAATGTGCACGCGGATGGTGACAGTTCAAAGCATGAGAGGAGGAAAATCCCCAGTGTAAACCGGCTTTCATTTCGGAAGTACATTTTTGGCACATTCCTTACAAAAGAGATATTACTGTAAACATGCAGCCTACACCATTACTGTCCACGACGAAAGAAAGAAAGAAAGAAAGAAAGAAAGAAAGAAAGAAAGAAAGAAAGAAAGAAAGAAAGAAAGAAAGAAAGAAAGAAAGAAAGAAAGAAAGAAAGAAAGAAAGAAAGAAAGAAAGAACAGTGAACAGATCATTTAAAACAGTGGTTCATGTTTTCACACTAGATGGGGTAAGTTGTCACAAAAGCAACCTGCCAGTAAATGGATAGATAGCTCAACAAGGAGGAATATTCTGGCTTGTCTTCTGTGGAGAACATCAGGGGGATCTATGAGGAATGTGCTAATATTTCCATATAATAAAACTGAATTAAATATGTGGTTGTAGGCTATCTTGCATCAAATATATGTGTGTGTGTGTGTGTGTGTGTGTGTGTGTGTGTGTGTGTGTGTGTGTGTGTGTGTGTGTGTGTGTGTGTGTGTGTGTGTGTGTGTGTGTGTGCGTGTGTGTGCAATACTATAGCTACTACCATAATATACTTTAAGTATTTTATTCATACAAGAAGGCAAGGAATAACATGTATAGAAGGGATATAAGTCAACTACACAACATGTCACATTATATTATAATGGGCCGTAGTGCAGTCACTGGAGTTCACTGGTTAGGAACTGGGAAACACGTGTTTTGAAAGCATTTGAAACGGTTTCCCTTCCGTTACACGTCTGGAGTCACATGGGAATGATTTAGAAAGCATGTTCAGAAGTGCTTCATTTCACACTCAGACGTCAGCGAGTCCACGACTGCTTGTTTACATCAGTAACGCTATCGAGAGGTCATGTGACTCCCACAATCACTGCTGAAAGAGTCATTTTGAAAAGAGTTTATGGCATTTTTAACAGTTTTGACACTTTGTGTAGTATAGAGAGTAACATCCATCATGGCATCACCATCACAGTCACATTACTGAAGCAAATATCCGTGTGTTGCACATCATCCAGGAGAGCCGAGGAGAGGCTGACGGTGAGCAGGGAAATGTCAAGAGCTTTGTTTTCATGCCTCCATCTCTCTTTATGAGCTTCATGGGCTTGTTAACAAATGGGCAACACAAACTGGGTCATGATGTAAAATTGATTAGTTGTGGTCCAGTTTTTAAACGTTTCATCACATTGATCTGTGTCCATAATTGCCATATAATGGAAGTCCCATGAAACGAGTCTCTTTTATCTGATTGCTTATTGTGATATCAATCAAAATCAAATCCTCTTCTCGATTTCAGAAGCATTATGAGAACGAGGAAGTGAAGTTGACTAACGTAGCGGTTTAAAGAGAGAGAGTTCTCCTTCTCTGAGGACTTGTAATGGAGATCAGTCGATATTTAGAAATATTGTATTACCGATGCAGTCGATTGCGGTCGGCGCACTGTTTAAAGTCTTCAGTGTTTGCCGGGACTCGTGGGAATGAAGAGTAAGAATCACACGGAGACCGCAGGACTGAACTGCAAAGTGCTTTATGATTGATTTTTCAAGCACTTTAAACGTATAGAATACAAAATATTTATAACCCAGGACTGTAAGCAGACACAACAGCAACAGTGTTTACATTAGCATTAAATATGCATAAGCACTGAGTTCAAGAGGCTAATCAGTTTCCTTCACGTCCTTCAGGCCAGTCGTGCTAAAGACACTGGACGGATGAATATGGAATAATAATTTAAATAATGGCATCAACACTGATTTGCTTGAATAACTTGTCACCCGCACAGGACTTGTGTGTTCGCTAGGGGTGTAACGATGCCCTCATGTCCCGATACTGAACTCACGATACAATATTATTGCGAAACTCCAAGACATATGGTTAAAGGTTAACAAAAAAAATTACTGATTAAAATGCTAAATTTGATATTACATTGTGTGTGTAAATGAATATGATGGACTTGGTGCTGAAACCCAAAACACAGGACAATAGAGACTCCAGAATATCAATATTCATGATTCTGAAGCTGAAAATACTGAATTATTGTAGACGAATATGCTTTCACTGTCACTGACTACATATATTTAAAATAATGTCTGACACTTTTTATACAAATATTCTGCATTATTATACATTATATTCAACATTATACTCAACATTATACTGTAATCTATAATACTGTAATGTAGAAAACTTCCAAAAAAATATTTTCTGTGATCTATACACAATACGTATTGTCACTATCCACGATACATATTGTTGCATTTTTGAAGTGTGATGTATTGTGACAGCCTAGTGTTCACACACGAGCCGTGGTGAATGATGGGTCTCGATCTCTGGTGCGGTTCCACTGAAATATGAACACAGACCAAAGACATCTATCAATCATCTAACAAACCAAAAACAGGATGTGATGTCACAGGACGAGACTCTAAAAAGGACAAAACGTTTCCTCATCATGCGAGCTACGGTGGCCATTAGTTCTTGCAGCAGATTTTCATGTGTGTGTGACGGAGGGATTCCTGACGCTGTTTTGAGTCCTTCACAGCTTGTCAATACACACACACACACACACACACACACACACACACACACACACACATCAAACTCATTCAGTCCAGCAAAAAGGCCCATCACAAATGTCATAAAGCAATTTTTTGTTTTGTATCTTTAGGGTCGGTGTTAAAAACGACAGTGTTAATGCTTAATGAATCAGAACTAAATGTCTCTTTTTTTAATTGTTTGGTCCGAAGCAAAAGAAACTACAAGTGTGATTTAAGTGTTAATAGTTTACTCCCTCTGAACACGGCTTGGCCTTTGAGATGCTTATGAATGTGTCATTCAACACAAAATGTGGCCAACATTTAAAGAGTAGAAGAAAGAGAAGAAATATGTTTTATGCTTTTGTATACAGTACGTCTGAGTCATAACTGCTTTTATTCACAGCAAAACAGTCTCATGCGTGTGTGTGTGTGTGTGTGTGTGTGTGTGTGTGTGTGTGTGTGTGTGTGTGTGTGTGTGTGTGTGTGTGTGTGTGTGTGTGTGTGTGTGTGTGTGTGTGTGTGTGTGTGTGTGTTTGAGAGCGAGGATTGTTCTTATTTTTCATGGAAATAAAGGGAAGACAGTGATCATGAACAAGGCAACAGTGGCGTTGTAGCAGTTATCAGCAAACAAATCATTTGCTTAATTATATTTGCTTATTATATGATATACACAAAAGTTTAGGGTCAATAAGAGTTTTTTCTTAAAGTAAAGACATTTATAATGTTTTAAAAGATTTCTATTTCAAATAAATGCTGTGTTTTTTTTAACTTTCTATTCATCGAAGAATCCCGAAAAAGGTTTTCCACATAATATGAAGCAGCACATCTGTTTTCAACACTGATAATAATCATTAATGTTTATTGAGCATCAAATCATATTATTATGATTTCTGAAGGGTCATGTGACACTGAAGACTAGAGTAATGATCTGAAAATTCAGATTTGATCTCAGGAATAAATTACACTTTACTATATCACATAGAAAACTGCTGCTTTACATTGGAATAATATTTCACAATATTTCTGTTTTTACTGTATTTTTGATGCAGCCTTCCACTGTTGAAAAATATTTTTTTTAACTTACTGGAGTACATTTTACTAGAAAAGTTCCTAGTTACTTTTCCATTCTTTCTACTTCAAAATGTCATGTTTAATTCAATGCATTACTTGCCATTTCTTTGATTATTTCATTAGTGAAAATTATGATAAAATATTTTGTGGTGAGCATGAAGATATATCTTTCAAAACCATTAAAAAAAATCACACAAGCCCAAATATTTTAAAAGGTATAGTGTACTATATAATATTCAAATGTTTAAATAAGAATTATATAGGCTATATAATCAATTTAATATTTGATTTTGGATCATGTGACACTGAAGACTGGACTAATGGTGTTGAAAATGTATATTTGAGAATAAATTACATTCTAAAATGTATTCACATAGAAAATAGCTTTTTTAAATTGAAATAATAATATTTCACAATATTACCGGTTTTACTGTATTTCTGATCAAATAAATGCAGCCTCGCACTGTTAGAAAAGATTTGACAAGAAAATGATTGATTATTTATGACATTTATAGTAATTTATGAGTAAAAATTATGAAAATATTTTGTGGTGAACATGAAGAGACGTCTTTAAAAAACATTTTAAAAATCGCACAAACCTTCTGAAAGGTATAGTGTACTAATATATGTATTTGGCTATATAATCAATTTAATATTTGATTACAATAATCTATAAAAGGTAATGTTCAAAGATTGTTCAAAGCATACAATCTTAAATCACGGTAAAAAAGCCGTATCTCATGTATTGGCCGCAGTGAGCGAGGCCCGGCGTGATGATGAGGAAGAGCACGAGGGATTCCTCTGAGACACAGCGTGGGGAAGTGTCCCGCTTGATGAACGTGAGCTTTACAGTCTGACTCTGAACACACAGAATGACTAAAGCATCAGACACTCACTTCACTTCCACAGGGCCAAACATTCATGCAGACAGGAGACAAAACTACACTTATAAAAGCTTTATGTGCCAAACCGCTTTTACACAAATGCATTCGGGATGCCAGACAGTGACTATATGTGACCCTGGACCACAAAACCAGCTCAATTGTGTTAAATTGAGATTTATACATCATCTGGAATCTGTTTGTTTGGATACGACAATATTTGTTCGAGATACAACTATTGAAAATCTGGGGGAAAAAACATTGAAAAAATCTCCTTTAAAGTTGTGCATTTATGTTCACGATTGTGCTGCATTCACTCACAAAAATACATGTTTTATATATTTACGGTAGGAAATTTACTAAATATCTTCATGGAACATGATCTTAATATCATAATGATTTTCGGCATAAAAGAAAAATTTATAATTTTTACCCATAAACTGTATAGTTGGCTATTGCCACAGATATACCCGTGCGGCTCCAGACTGGGTTTCAGGGTCACATATTATATGAAATAATTAACATCTGTGAATGCATTGAAACTCAGTGAGCTTGAAGTGCATGCGACACATTTTGGCTGCAGTTGAAGGATTTGGGAAGAAACACGCTGTACTTGACACTGTTGTAAAACTAATCAAATCTAAGCAGTCCGAGGCAAACAACAGCTGTCGTGACTGTAATACAAGTATTAATTCAACAGCTCGATGAATAATCTCAGTCCTCGAGGATGTCTTCACCTCAGCAGAGGAACATAAGGAACACGCTCAGCTTCATTTTGGGAAAGTATATGGGACACTCTCTATTTATTTACACCACATCTGAGATAGCAGAATTATGAGATTGCCAAATGCATTTGATATACAATCACATTGAGTTTAAATAAAATACATATACAATTTAATTGCATTTTCATTGCAAGTGGTGGCAGATCTGTACAGGTGGAGCTGGGGAAGGTGGAGGGTTTCTGAACGATGCTACAGCAAACACTGACCACGTATTCGAAGGTTGAGCATGCGAGCTCATTGGCTACTGATACAGCGGGAACCAATCAGCTGAGCCCTATAGAGAATGATGTGATTGCAAGCAGATTGAGTTAAGGACCGTCATTCTGTGCAATCTAGAGTTGCATGGCAGAACTTTGTATTGCAAGTTCATTAGTGTTCCTCAAATGTGTTATTATAACTATATTAAATGGCAATTGAAATTACATTAATATAACTTTTAGTTTACCATATCAATACATTTAGCAGCACACTTTAATCATATTTCAAAGACAATAGAATTAATTAAATTACATATAAAGATGTACGTCATACATACATACATAATGTATGTGATGTAAGTCCTACTTAAGTGGCTCAAAAAAGCACCCAGTCCCCCTGTAGTCAATAATTTTATCCCTTAAAACTCATCTTTGATCACCAGAATTACATATTTGA